>NC_142489.1:76303044-76429142 GCF_049115385.1 Moschus berezovskii
CAAGTGTGTTCAAATTTTCATTCATCAACAGCAAATACAAATCTTTATCCTCCTAGAAATGCTGAGAAAAGCTAAGGGTTCTAACCCAGGATTTGCATCTCTCAATTGAAAGGGTATACATACTACTCTTGAATACAACTCCTTCACCCTACTTGGGGAGTTAAACTGAGGTACTCTCTTCAGTGCCCAAGGGCAGACAGGACTATGAGATCGATAGTTCTTTATAGGCTGTTCCTATTTCCCAGGAACTTGGGCCTGAGCAGACGACATCAGGAGAGATGGTCAGCTTCTACCTAAGATATCAGAACAAGACCCCCAGTCTGAGAAATTCCTTGTCTTTCTGTCCTTGCCATTTATTTGGTCTTTCTTTGCTGAATTTTCATCTCTATCCACTCCACCATCACTTCTGCTGTCCTTAAAACTTTCACCATTACAACAGTAGCTCTCTACTGCAAGCCTTACGTTATATTAGCTGTTTAAAAACTTATTTTTATCGAAGTGTATTTGATAACAATGTTATGTTAACTTCAGGTGTACAGCAATGTGAATCACTTACACATATACACCTATCTGCTCTTCATTAGATCATTTTCCCATATAAGCCATGACAGAGTACTGAATAGAGTTCCTTGTAACAGATACTAGTAAGTCCTTATGAGTTTTATATATATATATATATGTATGTATGTGTGTGTGTGTATATATATATATATATAGAGAGAGAGAGAGAGAGTAGTGTTTATATGTCAGTCCCAGTCTCTAAATTTATCCCTCTTCCTTTCTTTCATTCCCTCTTGGTATGTTACCTCTTTGTCTTCCTCTACACATGAACCATTTCCCCTGTAAGAATTCCTCTGTCCCTCCAAGGACAGAGGAATTGTCCAAATGTACCTGACTCCTTCATTTGATTTTTCTATTCACTTTCCTTTGGAAAACTGCAGTTTCTTGAAATTCCTATACTGAATAAAGGGCATCATTTGTCTTGAAACTTAGTATGGGCTAGCTTTAAATTCCTCTCTGGATATCAAAAGGAACCTCCATGAACCTCAGTGATTTTCAGAATGAGTAATGTATACTTCCATTGTAACATAACCAAAAGGTTTTTCAGGCATCTTACTGTTTTCAGTTATACTCAGTTGAGTTCAGTTCAGTCGCTCAGTCGTGTCCGACTCTTTGTGACCCCATGAATCACAGCACGCCAGGCCTCCCAGTCCATCACCAACTCCCGGAGCTCACTCTGCCACAAAACCACATGTTCCTTGTCTTGTTGTGTGAATATAGTATACTGAGATGGTCCTAACTATAATGCAAACTTTACTTGGAACTTCTGATTGTCATGCAGTCAAAAACCTGGGAACTTTCATCTTCCAAAATGGATGGTATACTACTTCCATCACAACAGGTCATATGAAATCTAAAATATGAATCCTTTGGACAACCATTTTAATGAACCCTAGGTAATTCCTAATGAGTCATATTTATGACAACCATGTATAAGTTTCACTTTAAGCTCAGTTGTTGGTTATATATTACTTTTTGACCTTAAGTAATTGTCCTTTTAATTTCATTCCTAAGAAGACTTTTCATCAACAGTTATTAGTCCAAAACATGCTCAACCGATGATACAGCTACTATTTTGAGGACGATAATATGATGATGATTCACATTTTCCTAAAGTGAGTCTAGGAATCTCAGGTTGAATCTGGGTTCATTGCAGTGGGCTCATGGTTTCTTAAATAGGGTTGCCCTAGTAGCTCAGCCGGTAAAGAATTCACTTGCAATGCAGGAAGCCCTGGCTCAATTCCTGGGTTGGGAAAATCCCTTGGAGAAGAGATAGGATACCTACTCTGGCATTCTTTGGCTTTCCTGGAGGCTCAGATTGTAAAGAATCCACCTGCAATGTGGGAGACCGAGTTTGATTCCTGTGTTGGTAAGATCCCCTGGAAGAGGGCATGGCAACACACTGCAGTATTCTTGCCTGGAGAATCTCTATGGACAGAGAAGTCTGGTGGACTACAGTCCATGGGGTCGTGAAGAGTCAGACACAACTGAGCAACTAAGCATGTAGGGCTGAACTGAAGTGGGTTTCAACGAAAGTCAGTTCAGAGTTAAAGGGCTCCACCCACGGCTTCACAGGTAAAGACTTTGCTTGCAATAAAGGAGACATGGGATACAGGTTTGATTCTTGGGTTGGGAAGATCCCCTTGAAGCAGGAAGTGAAAACCCACCCAAATATTCTTCTCTGGGAAATTCCAAGGACAGAGAAGCCTGATGGGCTACAGTTCATGGTATCAAAAAGAGTCAAACACAACTGAGAAACAGAGCACAAAGCACAGGGTTCCTAAATCGGGATGATATCGCCAGAAGTTATATAGGATTCTAGAACCAGTAGACTGTCCAGTGTACCACGAGGTAACTTGGAGGTTACTGGAGAGGTGTTTGATTCCCCTGAAGTGGGTTTATGCTTCTCTGAAGTGGATCTGGAAAATCGTAAATTGCTTCTGGAATCTTCTCACCTGGCCACTGAGGGTCTGAGATCCCTGACGTGTTCCTTGAGATGTCTGGAAATAAACTGGTTCCCTAACACAAGTTCTGGTTCTTAACAGTAGCCCTGTAGACCGCGGATGGGGGCCTAGAATCCCCAGAAGGAGAACATGGGTGTCCTATATGAGGCTCAGTCTTCTACATTTAGTCACAGATCTTCTGAACCGAGTCTGGATCCCATAATGTTGTTTCGGAGTTTAGGGAGGTGGTCTTGAATGCTGAGGTGAACAGCGATTCCTAGGAGTGATTTGAGGCACCATGAAAAGAAATGGTTATTCCTTTACCAACCAGTAGCTGTTAAGAGACATAGTGATAATCAGAAACATCCCCACGTGCCTTGTGGGGAAGAAGCAGCCTCACCTGAAAAGAGGCAAAGGCCTAGAGAATTCCAGAAATAGTGATCAAGGGCCTGGCCATTGGTGAATCAACCCAGCCTCCAGCACCTTCCAGGTTTCTTGCTCAGTGTGATAAACCAATGCTGTCCTGACAATGAAGCTGGTGGCTTTCATGATTTGGCTGCACAGTAGAATCACCCAGGGAACTCAGTAAGTCCCAATGCCAAGCAGCAGCTAAGCCACAAAGAGCAGATCCTCAGGGGACTCCAATACGAGCCAAGCTTGTGAACCAGTGTTTTCAGAAATCACCTGGGAATCTTGTTAAAGACACAGACCTGACTCCATTGCCTTGGCAGGGGCCTGGAGTCCCATTTCTAACAAGCTCCCAGGTGATGCTCATGTGGCTGTACCAGGGAACACAGTCGGAGTAGTCAGGGCTGAAGCCTGTGGTCCTCAAATGTTCAACAAGCATCAGAGTCACCTGGAGGGCCAGTTAAGATGCAGAGGGCAAGGCTCACCCCAGAGCTGTGGATCTGACAGGTCTGAGGTGGGGACCAGAGACTCTGCATTTCTAAAGAGCCTGCAGGTGACCCTGATGTTGGACCACATGTGGAACACCTCGGTGGGGTTGGAGGCATAAATCGTGGATGGGCAAGACAAGTCATCTGTCCCTCAGCTTCCCCAGAACCAAAGTGGAGATGATGAGAGCCTCTCCCAGAGGGTGTCAATGAGGGCGGCACTGAGTGAGCTAGGATTTGTAAGCCTCTTGGAACCTGGCACCGAGCCGCTGGGATATGAGTGACAGCATCCATTCTTGATGACTTTCCCTTGGTCCAGGGTGCGCCTGGAGTCCAGGCAGGCAGACCCTTCAACCACCATGGGTGGCCCTCTCCCCGGCCCACTCACTGCCAACATTGTTCTTGTAGGTGTTGTGATCCCATTCACCCAGTGGTAGCGGAGGGCCAGCTTGCTCATCCAGTCCACAGCCGCTGTGCACACCGAAATCATGGCACAGGCTGGCTCCTGGGGCGGAACTGTGGAAGCCATAGGGGAGAAGTTGTAGGTGCTGGGGAGAAGGAAGATGGCTGCGGGATGGAGAAGAGACTTTCTTACTGTGGGGAGGAGGGCACTTTTCACCAGGAGACCATGGGTGGGCTTAGGGCTGTGTTTCACTATGTCTCTGAATGCGTGATGGTGCTAAATCTGCATTCTGGGGGTAGCAGGATCAGGGCTTTCATTCACTTCCTGATCAACGGTGGCTTCCTGTGCTCGTGCCCAGTCAGGCTCCATCCTCTTGCTTCTGGTATCAAAGAACATGTCTAGATTTTTGAGGGGCAGTCATCCTGTTCCCTGCATGCAGTGAGTGGCCAAGCCAAGGGAAGCCTCTCTGCTTCCCACTTTGGACTTTGAAGCTGGAAGGCAATTCCAAAAAGTGGTTGCCTTTGGTTCATCCCAAGAGAAGATTCTGGAAGAAAATACCGTGGGCTTTTGGTACTCTTGCTACTTGGCAAGTAGCCCCTGCTTGCCCCAATGAGAGAAAGTCTGTTCACAGTACTGAAGCAAAAGAATAAATACTACTACTACTACTACTACTACTACTACTACTACTAATCAGGCCGAGTCGATTGCATATGTACAGAGTACTTTGCATATATCACCCTCTATCAGCGTGAAGCATGCCCTGGGAACACGTCAGAGTGTCATGGGAAGTTAATGACATGAGCGGCAGCTGGGAACCTGAAGGGGGAATAGTGGGGAATTTGTCATTGATCGCAGCTGGAGCATGAGAATGAAAACCCCAGCTTTCCTGGAACACCATTTTCTCTCCCTCCACCAGAAGCCTGGTATCCGTTCCATTCCGTCGCTCAGTCGTGTCCAACTCTATGCAACCCCGTGGACTGTAGCCTACCAGGCTTCTCTGTCCATGGGATTCTCCAGGCAAGAATACTGGAGTGGGTTACCATTTCCTTTGCCAGGGGATCTTCCCGACCCAGGGATTGAACCCGGGTCTACCGCAATGGAGGCAGACGCTTTAACCTCTGAGCCACTGGGGAAGCCCCGGGGAAGCCCCTGGTATAGCTCTGCAAAATCACTCGACATCACAAGGAAATGTGTAGACCCAAAACTTCAAAAGTGAAGGTCTTTTCAGAGAGGAAAAGCCTGGGTGGGGAGCAGCTCAGCATGGTACCAGGGCCTCTCAGTGGGTGGGTTTGGCTGACATTTCTTCTTTTTCTATTATTTTGTTGTTTCTGGATTTTCTGCGATGAGTTTAAGGGTAGAGATATGATGCACTAGGAATGAAACAACACTTGGAACTGTACCTTCGGTATCCCCAGTTTAACACCAGGGCTGCGACAGAGAAGAGAGAATTTGGAAATGGGAAGCACTGGGTCATTCTCTCCTGTGCTTCAGGCTCCGCTTGAATATCAAACTGGGGACAAAAAAATCCCTGCAGGATCCACAGAGATGCCTTGAGTGATGCCTCAAATCCGAAAGCAAATGTCACCACTGGGGCAGGCAGCCCAGAAGGAAACTGACTGGGGTGACTTAATCTGAAAGGGCTCAGCTGCAAATTCTGGCATTCCCTCCAGAGGAGGTTGGATGGACAATCACAGAGACACCAACCAGCTGACAGAAGCTCTTCATCAGATATCTTCAAGCTCTTGCCAATGTGCCCATAAACACACACAACCCCACACACCCACACCCACACCCACAGACACACACCTTCACCTGGGTCATTTGTCAGAGACATTTGTGAGTGTGTACAAGATTGGAAGCAAATAAGTCGTAATATCAGCAAGTGGTGAGTTGGAGGTGGTGGGAATGGGGTGATCACAGTCTCTGCTCTGTTCTTTACCAAATGACTCAGATTTAAGAAGATGAGGAATTCCCTGTTAGTCCAGTGGTGGCTAGGAGTCCGTGCTTCCGCTGCTGAGGGTGTGGGTTCAGTCTCTTGGCTGGGAAATTAAGATCCCCTAAGGTGTGCAGCATGACCAAGAAAATGAATAAACACAATAAACATACAGATTGTGAGTAATTAACTTGTTCGCCCACTAGCTTGATATCATGGTATTTAACATTCTAACTTCTGAGATCTTGAGAAGGTTACTAAAAAAATGTTTTCTGGGTGCAGAATAAGATGTGGCTCTTCTAATAACCTGCTTGCATGACTCTGTTCCCAGAGCTGACCACCTGTGTCTCCCAGAGGCACTTAGGTTAACCTGCCCACTGCTGTTCTGTGTGCACAGACTCTCCTCCCCACCACCCCTGCACCACAAGGGAGCCTCCCAGGGGATCTGATGCAGTGGGTGCTGGCCAGGAAGACCTGCATATGCTGGGACCATCTCGCCCTGAGTACTGGAAAGTGAAATTATGGAATCCT
The DNA here is from genome assembly GCF_049115385.1 of Moschus berezovskii. Classification (NCBI taxonomy): domain Eukaryota; kingdom Metazoa; phylum Chordata; class Mammalia; order Artiodactyla; family Moschidae; genus Moschus; species Moschus berezovskii. The sequence goes on from NC_142489.1 coordinate 76,309,309, forward strand.
TCTTCTTTCCCATGAGAGATGCCAGCGGGTTTATTACTCAGAGATGTTGCTGTCGCTTTTTCCTCAGCCCCTCCCTTGTGGTGGTGATCGGGGCTAAAGAGAAATAAAATACCCCCAACTAGTGAAAGGGAGCAGACAGCATCTAATCAAAAGGACAGAGAGCCATTTAGTAAGGATTACTCACTGTGCTGGTCACTGTTTGAGCATATTCTTAACCTGACCAGAATGGGGCAATGCAGCTTTATCTCATCAGGGCTCCTCTTTTCCAGAACCCATGTTTTTATTTTTTTTCCACCTGAGAATTTTGCTTTATTGGGTGTTTGGATAAATACAAGGTATTTCTTATTTGAGCGACCACCACTATGACTAATGTCAAACGGAAATGATTACATAGCTTGCTGTATGCAAGGCCTCTTACTCTGGGTTTTTTTTTTTTTTTTTTTCTTCATATTTAACTCATTATTTTATCAAGTAACCAAAATTTTAGAGGAGTGTTTTTTTTTTTTTTTTTCAATCAACACAGTAAGGGAAGATATTTTGGATATTTCATGATGCTTTATAAAAAAATAATAGAACACTTTGTCCTGAAATTTAAGTTTTATATCTTGAAGTAGTATTTCAAACCACTGTTATGACTAGCCTATTTCTAGCCTCATTAGGCTAGAATTCTTTTGCATATGTTGCAAAAATTCATATTTCAAATGAAACTCAGTGGATTTTGACAGATTACAATACAATGACCATGTCCCTGGGAAGACAAATTATAAGAGGGAATGTTCATAAGTTTTGCAATGCAAATGTTTTTACTAAGGAGAATCGTATGCCCCAAGAACCGAAGCTGTTTGCCACATGCTCCTTCCTCTCTCCTGTCAAGGTTCTCATCTTGCTAGATGACGTTTTCACTTTAATTTCTATCAACCACTTTTCCGCTTACCTTTAAGTATCTGTGGAAGAGCAGCCTCAGACCACTTCCTATCCAGCGGTCTGAGCACTGAAGTCTCCGGGAGGGAGGCGCTGGGCAGGCACAGAGGGCATCTGTGTGCCTTTAGACCAGGCTGTGACCTTGGTTGAGTGGCAGTGAACTTGGGTGCTGGAGCATCGATTCACCATAACATTCCTCCTTTTCGAAAGTGACTTGTTCTTCATTTTCAAACTCGTCTGGATCTCTGGAGAAGGAGAGATCAGGCACGACCTCCCCACGCACCTGTAGGACTTCCTGATCTACCACATCGGACCCGCTGGGCAAGTTCCCTTGGTATTGCAGGGACGGCACAAAGGAGAGACTGTGCTACACAGAGCAGGGGTGGGCGGGTTTATCCCAGAGCCTCTGGGAGATGAAGGAATCAGCTCTGGGATCAGTAGCCACCTGTAGCCCCTCCCTGGGGAGTGCAGAAAGGCTCGACTATTTATTCTTGAAAAACACTGACTTGAAACTCAGAGGACTCAGTTTCTGGGGCGATGGCTGGATATTCTGCCAAGAGGTGGAGGGCATGCCAGGGCAGGGTGTCCATGAGTCCTGCTCCCACCCAAGAATTAACAACTTTTCTTCTAACAAATTTTCTTGGGTGCAGTATAGAGACTTTCACACCTCTAGCATGAAAATCACTTTATGTAGGAAATAGAAAATTCCATATTTCTTGTAGGAACATTGATGCCAAGTCTTTCAATTGCTAAATATACGGCATTCTGTACTTCGTGAAGGAAAGTCAGCACACAGATTTTCAAATGAGAAATATGAAAAATTCCATATTTCATGTTACCTTGTTTATTCCCAATTCAGTGTGCAATACAAGAATTTCATATTTCATGGGAAAAAGCTCTGTGCCTAGAGTTTCAAATGCCAAAGCGGAGAAATCCGTATTTCATGTAGGAAAATCATGGCTCAGAGTTTCCTAAATGAAATATAAAAAGTTCAGTATCTCATGGAGTAAGTCTCTGCCAAGATTTTCTTATGTGAAATACAGAGAAATCCGTCCTCAACAGAGGAAAATCAGTGCCCCGAATTGCATATATGAAATCATCAAAATTCCACATTTTGTGTATTAAAATCAGTGGCCTGATGTTCATAAGTGAAATAGACAAAACTCCAGATTTCATGTGGAAAACTCAGCACCCAGTTTTTCGTATGTGAAATACGCAGAATTCCAAATTTCACGTAGGAAAATAGTATGTGCGTATATTTTCATATAAAATGTAGAGAATTCCATTTTCATTTTGGAACGTTTGTGGTGAGATTTTCACAGGTGAAATGTAGAGAATTGCATATGTCATTCATGAAAACTTCATGCATGGATTCATATGTGAAATACCGAGTTCCGTGCTGCACGTAGAACACTTTTGCCCACATGTCAAAAAGTGACACAAACATGGAATTCTCTCTGTAGAGAGATTTAGAGATGAAGCATCTCTTAATACAGAGATGCTAAGGACAGTGTCCTGCTAAGAGCCATGACTCACCAGTGCCAGAGGAATTGAAGTCTGAACATTCATTGTACAGAGGTCCTTTCAAACTAGTTCTGTTCTCATCCAGCCTCCAGGTGAGAGAACACACGCCAGCTAACCCCATCAGCCCAGGCCTGTGGGACTGGGAGGGGGTGAGAGGATCATCCTAAGACACCCTTTTATGGAGTGATGTTTCAAACTGGCAAACTATGCACGTAGCAGCTGCTGATGCTACAGTGCCATCCGTCTTGCAAGCCTTACAGAAGAGGGCAAGCTGGGTTCACGTGGCTGGTCATGTCAGGGAAAGAATGCTCCTGCACTTGAGGACAGAAAACCCTCTGTAGCCGGGTGTCCTAGGGGCTGTGTGTAGCCCCTCGTCTGTGCCTGGGAATCTGGCCCATTCTCGTTCTCTGCCCCTTCACATCCTTCCTGACTGCCCCCGGGTGCTTTTTTCCTGTCTCTCCTTTCTGCTCAGGGATCCACGTTTACACTTACATCTTGCTCTGTCGGAGAGATCCCTGGGCTTTTTTCCATCACGTCAGTGCTTCTGATGCCCCAAGGTCTTTGTACCTTACACAAGCTCTTTCACGTTTCCAGTGTCCATTCTTCCATCCCCCAGCCAGGCCAGTTCAGAGAGCTCACACACCCATTTTTGCCAGTGCACATGCGTGTGCACGCACACATACACACACACTCCTAAGTCTGAAAAGAAACTTGCACACATGCGCGACTCTTGGCTGACTTGTGCAGTATAATGGACTTTGGTAAGCACCCCTCCTTTTTAGTCCCAGTTATCTGCTTCACTCGCTAGTTGATCAAGTCAGTGTCCTCGTCTACTTCCACGATATATCCTGGAAGGTGAATGGGATTTGCTCATGAGGGGGACTGACATGCAAAGAGGCTGGCAGGGTTGGAAGTCCTCACTGTGGACAGTTGAGTGACGTGTGCCTGCGTTCCCTAATCCTATCGCCTTGGACCGGCTCACAGTGCCAATCAGGTTGGCGTGATTCCATTCCCTGTGCTTTACTTCCAGAAACAACACAGAAATAGCAACGGGTTTTGAACTGGAAATTGATCATGCACCCCTTTTCCCTGGGTCACTGAGGACAACAATTCTTTAACAACTTTCTCTTTACAGAAAGGCAAGCCCCAATTCTTATCACCTGGGTGATAATTCACTTAAAGTCATGAAGAAATTCTGCATGGGTAATGTCAGTTTCATCATAACTGTAATGGTCAACGCAAGAATACATGGATGGGGGTAAAAGTCAACGTATTTCAATCCTGCACTAGTGTTTTTTAGAACACTTAACCAGTCAACCCTAAATCTTTCCTGACAGAAGCATTCCTGCAACATCTTTGCCCTCTGTGATCCTAACTAATACTCTCACTTCAGCGAGTGATATTCTTGCCCGTTGGGCATAACTCTAAGTGTGTAGGCATTCTTGTTTCCAAATGTGGGTCACTGTTAACTATTCCTGCGATAACGCATTTCTTGTTGAGCACAGATATCACGGAACTCTTTAAAAAAGTCACAATTCAAGATGCTGGAAGCATTTGATCCAGGAGTGAAAGAAAGGGTCAAATTCACATGCAATCTAACAAGATACACAAATTAAAAAAATAAAAAAAAAAAGAGGGCATACGAGCAACACAATGCAGGAGTGTTGAACAGGGCAGTGTAAGAACTCAGAGAGCTATGGCAGCAGAGCTGTGCGTAACAGCACAAGCATGGGTGCATCATGAAAGAAGAAGGAGGCAAAGGCAGACCCGCAGGAAGGAACATCAACTCACATTCATGGGCAGACACAATGGAGACGCCCGGTCTTCATTCTAAACAGAGGAAAACATGAACACATCCAGGGAACAGGAAGCAAATGCAGCTCAGGGTGACTGAGACAGAATGCTCATGAATTCATCAGAAACCCGCCAAGTCTCACACACATTGATATTCAGTGGAAGAAAACCTTACACAACACATCCTAGTGTGCAGTCAAATCTAAAAGCACCTAGACCCTAGGGCCTAAGTGAAAGCCCTGAAGAGACTGGGACACAAGTCATGGCAAGTTTCCAGAGACTGACCAGCAAGTCAACCATCCACAGTTCACTTTTACTCACCGACCTGTGACTATCTCTGCACTCTTCACTCCAGCACAAGTTAGAGCTAAAGCCACCCCTGGTACTGAAGCACTGGCAGGAAATATTAGGCACTGGGGGACCCTGTCCTAAACTTTTCTTGTCTGTAAGTTCTTTGCAATGCCTTCTTGCTTCATAGTGAGTTGAATGTTAAGGCTTTTTCCTTGTTCTGTACTCTTAAAATGTCTGATGCTGTGCAACAGAGAAGATACCTGGGGCACCACCTTCCAACAAAATTGCGTTCCAGCTTTTCACTCTCTGGCCCTTGTTCACCAGACCCTGTGCGTGGACATCCACATTTCCCTTGTAAAACTGCCAGACCCACAGTTAATGGGCCCCTCATCTTCTTTCTCCATCCTCCCCAAGCCCCACCCCACAGGAAGAACTGTGTCTCCTGACACAACCCCCACATACGACTTAACCACCTCTACAACTCTCCATGGACTGGTACTTCCCACACGGTAAACTGAGAATTCTACATGCAGCTGAAGTTTTTGTCCTGAGGCCCTCCCCAAACAATACGCAGACGCATACAGTTGACGCTTTTTATTTGTCCTTCGGCATTATTTCAGGTTTACTTGTGTCTCCCTCTCGATCCGTTTCACCACCAGACCACTCTTCACTACTTTCCCGTCCAAGAGAACTCTGATGGCCATTGATCTTCACATGAAGCAGCTTCTTAGGTTTTCTATTTTAGGGAAATGGGGACACTGCCTCATAAACGTCTCAAAGTCGAGCAGGGGCGGTTCCTTTCAAAAAAGACAGAGACACAGATATGAAAACCTACCCTCTCTGAGAACACTAAAGACAACTTTACTCTTTCAAGTCAGTTCCCAGGAGACAGAGTCTGTGAATTTTTACATGTCCTCTAAGCACATACTAAAAGACATGTACCCCATTCTTCCCCGTAGAACTATTACAATACCTAGGACATGGAAGCAACCTATATGTCCCATCGGCAGATGAAGGGATAGGGAAGTTGGGGTACCGATACACAATGGTGTTGTGACTCAGCTCTAAAAAGGAATGCATCAAAGTCAGTTCTAGTGAGATGCAATGCACGTGGAGCCTATTACAGGGAGTGAAGTGGGTCAGAAAGAGAAAAACAAACACTGTATGTTAACACAAATATCTGGAGTTGAGCACCATGTAGGTGATACTGAACATGCAACACGCAGGGCAGCAAATAAGACACAGACATATAAAGAACAGACATGGGACTCAGTGGGAGAAGGGGACGGTGGGTTAATGTGAGAAAACAGCCCTGAGACATGTACATTACCTTTTGAACAATAGATGACCAGTGTGAGTTTGATGCGTGAAGCAAGGCAACTAAAGTCATGTTGTGGGACAACCCAGAAAGACAGGGAGGGGAGGGCGGTGAGTGGTGGGTTCACCATTCGGGGGACACGTGTATACCTCTGGGTAATTCATGTTGGCCAATGTACGGCCAAACCGGTCACCGCATTATAAAGTAATTATGCTCCAGTTAAAATAAATAAAAAACTATTCTCCATAATCCTTCACAGTGGTCAGTTTCTCATAGTGAGGGTGGCAGGTGAAAAAGATGCAACGGAAAAAAAAAAAAAAAAGCGTGATGACCAAAATGGAATCAAGTGATGGGTCAGTGGGGCAACAGCCTTGTACAAAGGAGACTCACAGACCTGGTGGAAAGGGGACTTCACGAGGAATAGTAGGTGGACCCCAATTTAAGAGAAGCCTGAGGCTGGACTTGTTGGCCAAGGAATGACAGTTCAGAGATGTGTGCAGCTGACTCAGATATAAATTGGAGTGACTTTGGCCTGACCAGGCCACTTCATCTACCTCAGGCTTCTCTAGTTAGAACCTGTCTTTCACTACAGTTCTCCACACTTGCTGTCTCTTGCTGATTTCCCCGTGCACGGTGTCACGCTGGATTCCACAGAGTCTCACTTTCTCCACAAGTGAAATAAACGACCCAAGTTCCTGGACAACCCTTATGCCAGTGCTCAGCCCCTGGGCGCCTCACCTCTCGTCCTCCCACTACCTCTCGCGGTGGAGCCTTCCTCCTCACATCGTACTGCAAAGGATTGGGCCACAGATCCTTTATGATGATCTGCCAGGGAAACGAGCAAGGTCAGCACAGGGCTGGCCAGACACTGAGCCTTCCCGTGCACCGCCAAGAACTCCAACATAAATCACCAATTTCGGCCCAGTGGCCACGTGGGACCTCACCTCAGCAATCCGGCCAGATCCTGTGAAGTTGTGGTCAAAGAACCAATTGAAGAAGTTAACGCTGCTGTCCTGGTGCCTGAGGCTGTATGCCTTACGTTCAAACCCCTGGGACCACTGAATCGGAGTGGAATGAGACGCTCGGTATCCTGCAGGAAAAGGAGTATGGGAGAAAGACCTAGCTCACTTTCCCACTCAACCTACACTCTTCTGCCTCCACTCCCCAAATCCAGGGAGCTGCCTCTTACCAGGGACGTTAATGAGATACTCCTTAACAATCACTTCATTCTGGAAATACCTATTCCTCCGAAAGGACAATGTGATCTTGCAGTGATGAGTGGGATGCCTGAATTCCTCCACCTGCCAGGACAAAGTGTTGGGGGTAGGGGGAGTGGGTATGAAACCTCTTTACAGAAGAGCTGTCCTTTCCCGTATTCAGGGATAAACCATGCCCTCTCCCCTCCACAGTCATCTCCCCTCCACAGTTAGCGGGGTCCCCTGCCTGACCTCCAAGTTGGTCATGTAGTGAAGCATCTCTTCATCCTGGTTGCTCATCATAACTGACATCTGGGGGTGGTTCATAAACTGCTTTAGGTCAAGGAGCCTCTAGATGCTAGAGGTAAATGTGCTGGAAGAACAAAGCTAGCCTAAAGAGTAGAATGGCATTGTCTGACTTCAACGTGCTACTAGTGAACTCGCCACATTTCCGTGGATGCAGACTGTATGAATGCGGAACAAGGCCCAAGGCTGTGCCTATGAGTGCACTACCAGAAGGAGCTTCTGTTCCTAACAGGAAGGCCCTAAGCTCCATCTCAGCCTCCTTCAAGGTAGCTTACTTCTGGAAAACAAGCATTCCTAGCTACAACCAGTATGAGCACTTACACATCCCAAACCCACTCCCAAATTCACTCAACTTTTTGGAGAAGACCTGGATTCCAGACAAGCTTTTTCTCTGAGGAGTCCCTAATGCTAATGACGATTCTGACTGGGACCTCTGCAAGTAAAGCCCAAGTATCAATTTGTGCTAGTCAGGACAGCAAGAACATCACATCTAATATCAGGAACAGATATGCAGGACGGTAACCAATACCCATCATCCAAAAAAAAAAACAACTTTCTACCAGAACTGCCAGATCTGTAAAACTGCTCCTGCAATATCCCAGGTTTAAAGAAAACAACAAAAGAAAAAAAAAAAAAATCACAACCACCACACCAAGGGATACAACTTCGACCCAGAAGCCACAGATTCCCTGGATGATGGCGCTTCTGTGTTCTAGACGCAGCTTTCGCCTCTGACAGTTCTTATGTTTCAGGCGAGCGTGCGCCCTTTGCGCTCTCTTATTCACCGGCTCCAGCTCCACCTGCAGGGCCGCCAGCGCCTCCAGTGCAGGCTGGTCGCTCGGGCCTCCAGGCCGTGGATGTTTCTGGCCCTGCTCCTCCGAGGACACCTGCTCCTGCTCCTCCATGACGTCTAACACCAGCAGCTGCAACTCCTGCCCGATTCCCGCCAGCTCTCCCTCCTCCAGGACCGCACCTTCCTCCGCTGCCTCCACCCAGAAGAGGGCGGCCTCCTCGCCTGGCGCACCACCTGGGGCCTGCAAGGCCTCTGCCGCCCGCACTGGGCTGACAGGCCCCAGGGCCCCTCCCTCCTGAAGACCCGGACTCACAACCAAGATCCAGGATCCGGGGGTGCTGCCGCCTTCCTCTGGCCCCGTCTCACTCGCCATGGTGTTCTGGCCGGAGCCCGGAGCTGTGAAGAAGGTGGCCACCAGAGCACAGCAGACTCCGGCACAGTGCGCCCACCGGGCAGCCGCACTCAATGCGGTACCACCAACAGGATACTGGTGCGCAGCCAATGAGCAGGGAAAGGGAGACACGCATGCGCAGAACCGTGAGCCACCACGCACGCGTAGTATGGCAGCGGGAAGGGGCTGAACTCTACACCCTGACCTCCAGACCTCACGACAGAACCAATCAAATGGAGTCTAAAGGCGTTGGCTCCAGGGCCACGCCCCTTGGAATTCTGGCCACTCTGGCCCCAGGTGACCCCTGGGCCAAAGTCGGGCCAGCGCTCTGTGCACCGGTCTACGCAAGCCTTTTGCCTGCTCAACAGTGCAGATGTGCCTGACCAGAGACTGGGAGAGCCAGGCCAGTTGGAGGCGAAGGAAGGGACCCTGAACCTGACGCCGCGACCATCCTCAAGCTTGAAATTGCCTCTGGAGCAGCGGGCGACTCCATATGCTCAGAGATCCACAGAAGTGAGACAGGGTTCCTGGGTACCTCAGGGACAGAGGTGCTCGCCTCGGATCCATACTGCAAGCCATGGCAGGGCGTGGGGTGGGGGCGAGGTGGGGGGCGGGGATGCGGTGGGCTTACACAGACCTCACCTGTGGTGCACCTGCTGCAGAGTCCATCCCTAAACTTGGGTCTTAGGCTTGAGCAGTGTTAGCAATGCAGCCGTCGTCTGAGGAAGAAGCAGAGCACTTTCCTCGGCTCGCTGTTTGGGCCCCACAACGCAGCCCCAGGCCAAACTACCGTGGAGACCCTGGCCTATGGTCTGTCAGCTCTTGCCCTTTCCGCCAGCCCCTGGCTTAGAGCAGGCACCCGGGTGGCTAAGGATGGGCGCCTGCGGATGCACTTCCCAGAGGAACAGAGCTGCTCACGCTCTGTCGCCTAGGATGTCTGCTCTTTCACAGTGAGCACCTACCTTAGGACGCACACACACACAATCAGGTGACCCAAGCACACACATGTACACACACATGTGCAATGCACAGGGACACTAATGCAAACAGGTGTTTCAGAGACTGAAGAACCAGTGGTTCGTGTGAAATGCATAGATTTCCTTATTTCTCCCAGGAAAATGTTCATTCTGATCTTCAGATGTGAAGTGTAGAGAGGTCCATCTTTCCTGAAACAGAATGAAAGCCTACTTTTTGATACAGGCATTACAGAGAACTCCATACTTCATGGTCGACAGTCATTGTTTTATCTATGAGAAATACAAAGAATTAAGTATTTCACAAAGAAACAGTGGTGCCCAGAATTTCATTCATGAAATAGGGATAATTCCAATTCCATATTGGCTCCCCAGATCTTAATTACATACTTCATGTCAGTAAAAGTTCCTTGAGATTTTCATATAGGAAATGTATACAATTTCACAATTCAAGCAGGGAAGTATATGCTCAACTTTTCATATCTGAAATATATAGAATTCCCCACTCATATAGAAAATGTGTGCACAGATATCTATGTGTGAAACAGACAAGGTTCCATGTATGATGAAGAAAACGATACAAGTAGATTTTCAAACATGAAATACAGATTTCCTATTTCACGTGAAACATTTGCACCCATGTTCTCACATGTGAAATAGAGATAAGTACATATTTCATGCAGAAAAATCATCTTTCGTGTTTTCATCTGCATGCAGCAGGGGATGCAAAGCAAGTACTCTGGAACAACCCAGAAGAATAGCATAGGAGGGCTTGTGGGAGCGGCTCCAGGGTGGGTGGGACACCTGTATATTTATGGCTTATTAATGTTGATGCGTGGCAGAAACCATCACAATATTGTACAGTAATTAACCCCCAGTTAACTTAATTAAAAAAATACTACTATGTTTTGAGAAAAGTAAAAGAACAAGGGGATCCGACTCTGCTCTCTGGTGACCTAAATGGGAAGGAAATCCAAAAATGATGGGATGTATGTACACCTAAAATTGATTCACTTTGACATACATATAGCAGAAGCTAGAGCAACGCTGTAATGCGACAATAGTCCAAAAATAGTTCCTGGAAATATATTACATGCTGGAACTATAACTCCAGCAGTGAATAAATAAATGGTAGCCCCCTTTGCAATATATGTCTTCGGGGTCATTATGCTAAGTTAATTACTTCAGTTAGAAGAAGACGAAAGCTTTTATATCACATGGCATTGTTAAGTTGAAATCCCTATGTTATAGAAACAGAGTAGAATGTGGTCATCGGGCTAGTGGAAATGGCCCATGATGGTCCAAGTTACCAACTTTTGGTCACAGGTTGAATAAGCTTATCAAGGAAGATACTGTAATAGAGGCAGGATGGAAAACGGAGCTGCAGGCCTCAGCCCAAGACCATTAGTGAAGTTAGAAAACCAAACACCACCAACAGAATGCCTCTCAGCATAATGTAGTGAAAGATACATTACAGCCTTCCCACAGGGCCCTCCAGGCCCTTCGGCCTTGGGCTAGGTAATGAACTGTGGAGCTTGGGGACAGGCTGTGTCTTATAGAGTCCCAGGGCCCTTGCTGGAGCCCCTCACTGACCTGGCCCAGGTTTCAAAGCAATGGCCAACGTGTCCCATCCCCACCTCGATGTCCGAATGGTTATGGCAATCTCCGTGGGTCACAGTCTACAGGACCCTGCTCCCCATTTGGGTAGACTGAGGAGGCTGAGGGCCAGCTGCATGCTGGGTACCTGGCTCGCTCATTGAAGGTTGCTGGGCAGGGTATGGGGCCTTGGTAAGAGGAGGGCACAGAGAACTGAGAACTGCCTCTTCCAACTGGGACTGGGCACTGCTGGAAGTGCCAAGAGTGGGTGCTAGATGAATGCTCCCAGACAGGATAACTGGCCTACACAGGGACCCGGTCCTTGCAATCAGGACCTTGGAAGGTGAAAGTCAAGCTTGGGACCTTTCCTTTCAGGGACTAGGGAATAGTCTTTCTTTCCCTCGATGATTACAAGAACACAGTTAGCTGACCACCACCTTAGCTCAAAAACACGAGATCTGACAGCAAGAAGTTTGCAAGAGCTAATCACACCCCTCCCTCATGTTTCCTATATGTGGCCTTTGCTGAAAGCTTTGAGGGAGTTGGCGATTTTTTTTTTTCCATCGGCTTAGGCGTTTATTCTTTTTTAATAGAAACATTTAAAATTATAAGCACTTCTAGACATGCATCTCATGAATTCTGATATGCTGTGTTTTTATTATCACTCAGGTAAAATATTGTCTAATCTTTTAATTTTGTACCTCCTTTTAAAAAATTTTGTTTAAATTGGAGGCTAATTACTTTACAGTATTGTGGTGATTTTTGCCATACATTCACATGAATCAGTCATGGGTGTACATGCGCTCCCCATCCTGACCCTCCCTCCTACCTCTGTCCCCATTCCATCCGACAGGGTCATCCCAGTGCCCCAGCCCTGAGCACCCTGTCTCATGCATGGAATCTGGCCTGGTGATCTGTTTCATATATCAAAAGATACATGTTTCAATGCTATTCTCTCAAAGTATGGAACCCTTGCCTTCTCCCACAGAGTCCAAAAGTCTGTTCTTTACATCGGTGTCTCTTTTGCTGTCTCGCATACAGGGTCATTGTTACTATCTTTCTAAATTCCATATATATGCGTTAGTTTTTCTTTCTGACTTACTTTGCTCAGTATAATAGCCTCCAGTTTCATCCACCTCATTAGAACTGATACAAATGCATTCTTTTTAATAGCTGAGTAATATTCCATTGTGTATAGGTACCACAAATTTCTTCTCCATTCATCTGCCGATGGACATCTAGGTTGCTTCCATGTCCTAGCTATTGTAAACAGTGCTGCGATGAACGTTGGGATACACGTGTCTTTTACTACGGGTTTTCTCGGTGTGTATGCCCAGCAGAGGGATTGCTGGGTCGTATGGCAGTCCTGTTTCCAGGTTTGTAAGGAATCTTTACGTTGATCTCCATAGTGGCTGTACTAGTTTGCATTCACACTGACTGTGTGAGAGGGTTCCTTTTTCTCCACACCCTCTCCAGCATTTATTGTTTGTAGACTTTTGGATAGCGGCTGTTCTGACCGGCGAGGTGAGGTGGTACCTCGTTTTGGTTTTGATTTGCATTTCTCTGATAATAAGTGATGTTGAGCATCTTTTCATGTGTCTGTTAGCCATTTGTCTGTCTTCTTTGGAGAAATGTCTGTTTAGTTCTTTGGCCCATATTATGATTGGTTTACTTGTTTTTCTGGAATTGAGCCGCAGGAGTTGCTTATATATTTTGGAGATAAAGTCTTTGTCAGTTGCTTCATTTGCTATTATGTTCTCCCATTCTGAATGCTGTCTTTTCACCTTGCTGATAGTTTCCTTCATTGTGCAAAAGCTTTTAAGTTTAATTAGGTCCCATTGTGTTTTATTTTTGCTTTTATTCCCATTATTTTGGGAGGTGGGCCATAGAAGATCCTGCTGTGATTTACATCAGAGAATGTTTTGCCTATGTTTTCCTCTAGAAGTGTTATCGTGTGTGGTCTTACGTTTGGAACTTCAATCCATTTTGAGTATTCTTTTGTGTGTGTATGGTGTTAGAAAGTGTTCTAGTGTCATTCTTTTATGAGTGGCTGACCAGTTTTCCCAGCACCACTTGTTGAAGAGATTGTCTTTTCTCCATTGTACATTCTTGCCTCCTTTGTCAAAGAAAAGTTGTCCAGAGGTTCGTGGATTTATCTCTGGGCTTTCTGTTTTGTTCCACTGATCTATGTTTCTGTCTTTGTGCCAGGACCATACTGTCTTGATGACTGCTGCTTTGTAGTATAGCCTGACGTGAGGCAGGATGATTTCTCCAGTTCCGTGCTTCTTTCTCAAGATTGCTTTGGCTATTCAAGGTTTTTTCTTGTATTTGCATACTAATGGTGAAATCATTTGTTCTAGTTCTCTGAAAAATACTGTTGGTAGCTTAATAGGGATTGCATTGACTATAGATTACTTTGGGGAGTATACTCATTTTCACTATATTGATCCTTCCGGTCCATGAACACAGTATATTTTTCCATCTCTTTTTGTCATTCATCGGTGTTTGATAATTTTCTATATGTAGGTCTTTTGTTTCTGTAGGTAGATTGCGATTTTTAAAGGCATAAGCCACCCATCTCCTTGCATGGCTCTGCATTAAGCATATATCTGCTTTAATCTCCAATGTTTCAGTATTGCTTGGCCTAAGGATGTTGGGTAAATGTCTATTTGGTTACAGTAGCACCTTATCTTGCAAGTCTATGGAGGGTAACAGACTCTGAGAGAATGCCTCATTTCAAAGTCACATACACTCAGAAAAGTATGAACAGTTTTTCTTTCTGTGTAAAGCAAATTAGCAACACTGATAGCTCCCCCAATTACCAGGTGGATTTAGGACAAAGTGCAACAAAGTTTGTCATCAGGTTTTACATGAGGACTACTTAGTATTTTTATAATTTTGTAATGAACTGATTTGCTGGAATACATATATAGATTATATCTTTTGTCTTGTCAATCTTTTTTAGTAGTTTGCTTATCATGTGCCGTCACATGGCTTACTACTTACTAAAAATTAGAAATGCTTTCCTTCCCTTATGTCTTTGAGGATAGGATTTCTACATAGGTTATAAATTCTGAATATTGTCTTCATCTCTATTACCCCTGGACAATCCATTTTTCTTAAACATTTGTTTTCTGTGTCGTGGTGACCTACTTCGGAGGGTGAATTCTGGCAGACAGATACAGCTGGACCAAGTGGAAAGAAGAAAATCGATATTATGGAATAAACCGTATTCTCTCAACATGTGGATGTTGACACTCTAACTCTCTGTACTTTATATGTAGTCAAACTGCATAAGTTATAATTTCTTTCTGACCCTTTTTGGAAATTGGGCCTCTGTATAGGTGGTACTCTTGCCTAGAAAATCCCATGGTTGGAGGAGACTGGTAGGCTGCATTCCGTGGGGTCGCTAAGGGTCAGACACAACTGAGCGGCGTCACTTTCACTTTTCACTTTCACACATTGGAGAAGGAAATGGCAACCCATGCCAGTGTTCTTACCTGGAGAATCCCAGGGACGGGTGAGCCTGGTAGGCTTACATCTGTGGGGTCACACAGAGTCGGACACGACTGAAGTGACTTAGCAGCAGCAGCATAGGTAGTTGGGTTAATACGACTGGCACTTTACAGGAACAGGAGATCAGTCACAAACAACACAGACATTACTATGTGAAGATAATGGCAAACAATGGCCAGGCACAATCCAAAAGAGTCATCAGAAGAAGCCAGATCTGCTGACCCTTTGATTATTGACTTGATTCCCAGGAGTTTGAGGAAAAATTTATTGAAGCTACCTGGCATGGGGCACTTTGTAATGGCAACCCTTGCAAACCGGTACACGCCCTTTCTCTTGAAAAGAAGCTGTCAGTTCCAAAAGAGGCGTCCTTTTCTTACATATATTTTCAGGGAATGGAAAATGGCAAAGAGCTGTCTTTCCCATTAACTGATAATCCTCACAGATTGCTAATGCTCCCTAATAGCTTTCACTATCCCTATAGAGATTCAGCTGGGCTAGAACGTAATCCTATTTCACGGGTCAAGTTAACCTCGGAAATATTAGAATGAGCATAATACACAGGAAGTGGTAGAAGAAAAGAAGCACAGGAGGAAGGCAGTCTGACCTCGTGAAAAAGATACAGTCCTCTCCTTTTATCCTTCCCGTACATCGATTTCTAAATACTAGGAGGCAAATGGTAGTGACCAAGGCATTGCTGCCTATCACTTTAGTGAAATCCCAAAGTTGTGATGTCATAGTCCCCATGCCTCCCTAAACCTCTTCTCACCAAGACGCTAGGCTTCAGTAGCCATGAGGCAGCCTGGAGGATCACAAGGCCTCTCAAACCGTTGGGGCCACCTGGGCCTACCCCCCACACAGTTCTCCAGGTGGGCATGTTGGTGTCACCTTCTGCATGTCAAGAGTTTGTTGTCTGTGACCGCCACTCTTGTCTCCAGTCCTCTGGATTCCTGAGACCCCAAAGAGGCCACCGTTCTAGCTTCCTAACTACATATCTGAAAGAAAAAAGCAAAACAAAACAGGAATACAATACAGTCCAGACTGAAGGGCCCCAACCCATGGAGAGGTACATGGTCCTCAACCCAAGCAAGGGCCAGCAAAACCACAGCTCCAGGCAAGCTCATCATTTACACCTTTAGCCATGCCAGGGACACATCCCCAGTATTGATAGGGAGTATAGACTTCAAGTCCTCTACCAGCTCAAGAAACTGTGCTAGCAAGACCTCTCCGCTGTCCATCTTAGCCATGCCTAGAAGACTCTACTGCGGCACGTCAGACCCAAGGCATGCTCAACTGAGAATGTTTGGAGGTAACAGCGCAGGTACAGTAGGCCTTGGAGAAGATGGACACCCAAAGTGAAGCCATATAGAAGCCTTTAGTGCCAGTTTGGGAGAGAAAACACTCATCTCCCAGATGATCAGGTCAATAGGATTCAAATCACTAATAACACTTAGCTTAGCTAAAAGGACGTGCAGGTTCCCTCTATGGAACTTAATACATTTCAGTACAGGCCTGTCTTCAGCCTCTCATTTCCCTTCCTCAAGTGTTTCCAGTTAGTCAGCATGCAGCTCAAAGTATGGACGATGGATGGGCACTCATGGAATTCAGTGAAGACTGCAAGAACAGAGAATCTTTCCGGGGCCAGGGACAGAGAATGCTACAGGTTGGTGATATGATGAAGGGAGTCAGAAAGAAGATGAAGGGGAGGTTTCTGAGCTACGATCTGGCTTTCTGAGGTGGTGGGAGCTGCTTCAGACATGCCTGCGGGCCTTGGGGACATATTTCCAAATATAATAAGGAAACGTGGCCGCTGGCCTCCGAGCTTTTACAGTCCTTATGCCTCATCATACTAGACTAGACCAAGTGCAGTGTCACCACTTCTAAATTCAGGAGATATTTGGGGGATTGTGTGGAACTTGAGGGAGACTTGCTGTGTCAGACTTGTTCTTCGAATATTTCATAGAGCTGGAGCCAGGACTCAGCTGTAGTGGACTGTTCAGTTCAGTTGAGTCCCTCAGTTGGGTCCGACTCTTTGTGACCCCATGGATTACAGCACACCAAGCTTCCCTAATTCATCACCAACTCCCCCTAGCTTGCTCAGACTTGGGTGCATTGAGTCAATGATGCCATCCAACCATCTCATCCTCTGTCATCCCCTTCTCCTCCTGCTTTCAGTCTTTCCCAGGCTTAGCGTCTTTTCCAGTGAGTCCGTTCTTCGCATCAGGTAGCCACACAGTTGGAGCTTCAACATGAGTCCTTCCAACGAATATTCAGGACTGATTTTCTTTAGGATTGACTGGCTGATCTTCTTGCAGTCCAGGGGACTCTCAAGAGTCTTCTCCAACACCGCAGTTCAAAGGCATCAATTCTTTGGCATTCAGCTTTCTTTGTGGTCCACTTCTCACATCCATCCATGACTACAGGAAAAGCCATAGCTTTGACTGGACAGACCTTTGTCGGTAGATTAATGTCTCTGATTTTTAATATGCTGTCTAGGTTTGTCATAGCTTTTCTTCCAAGAAGCAAGCGTGTTTGAATTCCATGTCTGCATTCAGCATCTGGAGTGATTTTGGAGTTGAGGAAAATGTTTCCACCATTTGCCTTTCTATTCACCATGAAGTGATGGGACCGGATGTCATGATCTCATTTTTTTGAATGTTGAGTTCTAAGCCAGCTTTTTCACTGTCCACTTTCACTTTCATCAGTACAGACTCTTCAGTTCCGCCTTGCTTTCTGACAAAGGGTGGTGTCATCTGCCTATCTGAGGTTATCTGCTGTATCTGAGGTTGATATTTCTCCCGGCTATCTTGATTCCAGGTTGTGCTTCATCGAATCCAGCCTTTCGTATGATATATTCTGCATATAAGTTAATAAGCCAAGTGGCAATATACAGCCTTGACGTACTCCTTTCCCCCAACTTGGGTCCAGTCTGTTGTTCCACGTCTGATTCTAACTGTTGCTTCTTGACCTGCATACAGGATTCTCAGGCAGTAGGTAAGGTGTTCTGGTGTTGGCATTTCCTTAAGAATTTTCCAGTTTGTTGTGATCCACACAGTCCAAGGCTCTAGCATACTCAGTGAAGCAGAAATGCATGTTTTTCTTGAATCATCTTGGTTTTTTCTGTAATCCAGCAGATGTTGGCAATTTGCTCGTTGGTTCTTCTGCCTTTTCTAAATCCCACTTGGGCATCTAGAAGTTCTAGGTTCACTTACTTTTGAAGTCTTGGAGACTTTGAGCATTCCTTTGCCTAGTGTGTGAGATGAGTGCAATTGTTGGTAGTTTGAACATTCTTTGACATGCTGTTTATTTGGGATAGGAATGAAAACTGACCTTTTCCAGTACTGTGGCCACTGCTGAGTTTTCCAAGTTTGCTGGCATATTGAGTACAGCACTTTCACAGCCTCACCATTTAGGATCTGAAATAGTTTGGCCGGAATTCCATCACCTCCATTAGTTTTGTTCATAGTGGTGGTTCCTCAGGCCCAGTTGACTTCTCACTCCAGGAAGTCTGGCTCTAGGTGAGTGAACACACCATCGTGGTCATCTTGGTCTAATGCACAATAGTTCTTCTGTGTATTCTTACTCCCTCTTCTTAATGTCTTCTGCTTCCATTAGGTCCGTACCGTCTCTGTCCTTTATTGTGACCCTCTTTGCATGAAATGTTCCGTTGGTATGTCTAATTTTCTTGAAGAGATCTCTAGTCTTTCTCAGTCTATTGTTTCCCACTATTTCTTTGCATTGAATGCTTAGGAAGGCTATCATCTCTCTCCTTGCTATGCTTCGGAACTCTGCATTCAGGTGGATATATCTTTCCTTTTCTCCATTGCTTTTCACTTCTCTTCTTTACTCAGCTATTTGAAAGGTCTTCTCAGACAACCATTTGCCTTTATGTAGTTCTTCTTGGGGATGGTTTTCATCATGGCTTCCTGTACCATGTTACGAACCTCTGTCCGTAGTTCCAAGCATATTTGGCACCTACTGACCTGGGGAGTTCATCTTTCAGTGTCCTATCTTTTTGCCTTTTCATACTATTCAGGGGGTTCTCAAGGCAAGAATACTGAAGTGGTTTGCCATTCCCTTCTCCAGTGGACCACATTTTGTCAGAACTCTCCACGACGACCAGCCCCTCTTGAATGGCCTGGCTCATAGTTTCACTGAGTTAGAAGAGGCTATATTCCAAGTGCTCAGTATGGTTAGTTTTCTGTAACTGTGGCTTCCATTCCATCTGTTTCCCAGTGGGTAAGGATGAGAGGTTTGTGGGAGCGTCCTTACAGTATTTCATTTACGAGATCATATAACCACATATCTGGAATTTCTCTGTCTTTATCTTTGAGTACATCTCTGCGTACACAAAAGAAAGATAGCACTAACTTGGAAGCCACATTTTTGTCTTAGGACATTTCTCTCACTTCTCCAGTTGTGCCGATTGTGCTGAATGACTTCCTGCCACTAAATATGGCCCATTTTATAGTAACTCCTCATACCATACCAGACGTGCGCAAGTGAATGTAAGGGAGATAAAATGCAGAAGCCCAGACATGCCAAGCTTCTGAGGACTGTTGGAAATAAAGAAAGGCCATGGGAAAGTGGGCTGTGAGTTGGCTGACTGACATAACAGTGTCGGGGAAGCTCTGAGGAGAAATCAGCAACCCTTGTGAGTAGTTCATTTGTCATAGATATCGATAAGTCCCTATTTCTCCCAGGTAGTTCTCATTAAGTCTTTCCCCTCACCACATACACTGCCTGCATATGACGGTCCTGCTTGCTCTTGAAGGTAAACCCCAGATTTCAACTTCTTGCATAGACTCATGACAGGATCACTTATGACCTTACTGGCCATTCCTTTCTGTTTTAGTGTAACAATCAATCAGTCTAACCCATTGCTTCTGACACCTTCAAATATGTCACTGTGGAGACCATCCTTTTATCTTCCTAACATCATCTTCCGCTGAGCATCCAGCTACCTCCATCAGTACTTCGTATGTGTTTCTCATGGAGACAGTTGTGACCAACCTCATGACCTCTTATCAATCTTATTACAGTATGAAATAGGCAAATATGTGAAAAGCCTGTGAAAACTTCACTAATACCCGAGAACTTCTTCAGAAAATGGACTTTCAGGCCTCTTGATACACTCTTGGACAGGGTCTGTTAGCTTGGAGAATTGAATATGTGGGAGATCACATTCTTGCTATGGAAATAATTGTGGAATACAATGGAATCGAAAACTTCTTTGACTTGTAACATAAAATTAGGCATGACAGCATGGCAGACACAGGAAGCAGAGTGACATACACTTGGGAGATGAGTTCTTGTGGCTCTCTAGAGCTTTGAGAAATCTGCTCAAGTTGTAAAGTAGCATGCAGCTCCTAGATAAGGAAGAGATGTATGGGGTTCTCAAGGTTATCATTGCGTCTCAGTCCCAGAGCCTTCCATTGCACTCCCTATTGTTCTAGACAAGGGAAACATTAAATTAGAGGTTATGATTCCCAGATTGGAAAAGAAATATACCAATGGACCAGACCCCCTAAAGCCAAGACAAGATGGAGATCCTTGTTTCAGGTAACAGGAGAGAAATTCCAAAGTATTGATGGAGGAAAGGAAGCAAAACTCTCTCCACATAGGAGGAAGCTGGATTTTTGTTTTTTTTTCTTTCTTGTTAAGGAAAAGAAACAGCCAGCAGTTCATAAAAAAGGCAGAGAGATAATTTAGAATGAAGGCTTCATCCTTCAGTGTGAACTGAATGTAACACTATCAAAAAAAGAGGGAGAACAAATTTGTATCTGAATGTAAGTTAGATGTGTATGTGTGTGTGTGCGTGTGTGTGTGTTTGCTCAGTCATGTCTGACTCTGCAGCCCCATGGAATGTAGGCTGCTTGGCTCCTCTGTCCATGCGATTTTCCAGGCAAGAAAACAGGAGTGGGTTACTATTTCCTACTCCATTAAGTTAGATACTTAGAGCTGAAGAAAACAATTAACCATGTATTATCCTGCATTTCTTTCAAGACTAAGCAACCTGTACAAGCTCTTTGCTCCAGAGAGTCTTTCTGAAATTCCACACGTACACTTGTGAATGAGACAGGTTTGTGATATTGTGGACTGCGGTGAGTCAAGGCATAGAGGAACAGATTGGAAAAAAAAAAAAAAAAGCTTATACTCTGGAAATGTGGCCTAAATCACAATTCATTGAGTCCCATTTATCTAAACCACAAAAATAAAAATAAAATAAAATAAAAATAAATAAATAATAAAAAAAAAAACCCAAAGATCCATTCTTTACTGCCATTCAATATCTGAAGCAGGAGAAATAGGCAGATAGATGGAGTAGAGTGCAGAGAAGAAGAATGTGAATCTCTGTGTCCAACATAATTCAACTTTTAGGTTTTCCCGTTTCTTTTTTCTAGACCTCGTCTCCCAGAACTTCCTCATAATGGTAATGATGCTTCAGATCTCGTGTTGCCTTGGGGATGGTTGTAATGGGCCCATGAGCGAGTGGCACTGATCTTCCCTTAGGGCTCCAGGAATAAGTCAATACGTTTAGTGTTTATGTTCTTTGTAAAAGATTCTAGAGCCCAGGTATTGGCAAGTCCCAAGTGGACACAGAACCTGTAGGCATGCAGAACCAATTGCAGATTAAGAAGTTCTTACAATTTATCCCTCCTGGAGATGGTCTGCAACAGTCAATAGGTATGAGGCACAGTGGTCGTCTTTGTACCTACAGTTAAAATAAGAAGTACAGCTTGGTGCTGTGTTGAAGAGATGCTGGTGTGTATCTAGAAGCCCCGGTGCCCATGAGGAAGTCTTACAGGGGCTGGTTGATGTCAAATTCCAGTAATGAAGAGCTGAGGAAAATAAACGGGGTTTTAATCATGCTGCTGGAACTATGCGGAATTATGGCTGCTGATGCTGAATTTCAAGGATGGCTGCAACATGTTCCCTCACTAGGTCCTAACACCTATTCCATCTCGTATCCTATCCCTTCAAGAAATGTTCCGGGAGGAGAAAATACCACTAGTTTGCTGCCCTGAAGCTGGAGCTATGGTTATGTCCTGGAGTCGGGACTAGGCCAAACATCAGTCTCTTCCATTCGTACTGCTAAATTCAGGCAAGTTGAAGGTACAGCATTCTGAGACTAAAGGACAGAAGGTCCTCAAAAGTCTGTTTATTATTATCGATACAGAAGAGACCTCAGAACCTATCACTCCTCCACTTAGGCATATCTGATGAGTTTCACTACCTACATATGATGATGTTTCTTAATCTTTTCTGTCATCTCTGCCCACGGCACATGTCCACACGTAACCTGTCCTTCAGGTGCCCTTAGACTCCATTGTTTATTCGTTCCCTATTGTGTGCCACACGGAGAAGGCAATGGCAAGCCACTCCAGTACTCTTGCCTAGAAAATCCCATGGATAGAGGAGCCTGGTAGGCTGAGTCCATGGGGTCACTCAGTCGGACACGACTGAGAGACCTCACTTTCACTTTTCATTTTCACGCATTGGAGAAGGAAATGGCAACCCACTCCAGTGTTCTTGCCTGGAGAATCCCAGGGACGGGGGAACCTGGTGGGCTGCCGTCTATGGGGTCGCACAGAGTCGGACACGACTGAAGCGACTTAGCAGCAGCAGCAGCAGCATTGTGTGCCACATCATTGTTCTTCCTTGTGGCTGAATTTCCCTTCCCTTCTTTTCCGGTCTCGGCTACCAAGTCCTGATCATATTTACAGGTCTAAATCACATGTAATTTCATCTTCAGAAGCTTCCAGAAACATCTAGAAGCTTCAACAAAAGTATCAGGACCTGTAGTCTGGCTGGTGTCTGTGCATACATTAATATGTAGTACATATGCTCATTACAATCGGTTTTGACTATCACTTCTATTTAGACTAAGGTGTAAAATAGTGTGAACAGCACTTGAGCACATTTATTCATCAGTTCAGTTCAGTTCAGTCTCTCAGTCATATCCGACTCTTTACAACCCCATGAATCACAACACGCCAGGCCTCTCTGTTCATCACCAACTCCCGGAGTTCACTCAGACTCATGTCCATCGAGTTGGTGATGCCATCCAACCATCTCATTCTCTGTCGTCCCCTTCTCCGCTTGCCCCCAATCCCTCCCAGCATCAGAGTCGTTTCCAGTGTGTCAACCCGCCGCATGAGTTGGCCAAAGTATTGGAGCTTCAGGTTTAGCGTCTGTCTTTCCAATGAACACCCAGGACTGATCTCCTTTCGAATGGACTGTTTGGATCTCCTTGCAGTCCAAGGGACTCTCAAGAATCTTCTCCAACACCACAGTTCAAACGCATGATTCTTCGGTGATCAGCTTTCTTCAGAGTCCAACTCTCACATCCATACTTGGCCAATGGAAAAACCATAGCCTTGACTAGACAGACCTTGGTTGGCAAAGTCATAGCTCTGCTTTTTAATATACTATCAAGGTTGGTCATAACTTTCCTTCCAAGGAGCAAGCGTCTTTTAATTTCATGGCTGCAATCAGCATCTGCAGTGATTTTGGGGCCTCCAAAAATAAAGTCTGACACTGTTTCCACTGTTTTTCCATGTATTTCCCATGAAGTGATGGGACCAGATGCCATGATCTTTGTTTTCTGAATGTTGAGCTTCAAGCCAACATTTTCACTCTCCTCTTTCACTTTCATCAAGAGGCTTTCGAGTTCCTCTTCACTTTCTGCCATAAGGGTAGTGTCATCTGCGTATCTGAGGTTATTGATATTTCTCCCAGCAATCTTGATTCCAGCTTGTGCTTCTTCCAGCCCAGCGTTCCTCATGATGTACTCTGCATATAAGTTAAATAAGCAAGGTGACAATATACAACCTTGACGTACACCTTTTCCTATTTGGAACCAGTCTGTTGTTCCATATCCAGTTCTAACTGTTACTTCCTGAGCTGCATACAGGTTTCTCAAGAGGCAGGTCAGGTGGTCTGGGATTCCCATCTCTTTCAGAATGTTACACAGTTTATTGTGATCGACACAGTCAAAGGCTTTGGCTTAGTCAATGAAGCAGAAATACATGTTTTTCTGAAACTCTCTTGCTTTCTCCGTGATCCAGCGGATGTTGGCAATTTGATCTCTGGTGCCTCTGCCTTTTCTAAAACCTGCTTGAACATCTGGGAGTTCACGGTTTACATACTGCTGAAGCCTGGCTTGGAGAATTTTGAGCATGACTTTAGTAGCGTGTGAGATGAGTGCAATTGTGCGGTAGTTTGAGCATTCTTTGGCATTGCCTTTCTTTGGGATTGGAATGAAGACTGACCTCTTCCAGTCCTGTGGCCACTGCTGAGTTTTCCAAATCTGCTGGCATATTGAGTGCAGCACTTTCACAGCATCATCTTTTAAGAGTTGAAATAGCTCAACTGGAAATCCATCACCTCCACTAGCTTTGTTCATAGTGATGCTAAGGACCACTTGACTTCACATTCCAAGATGTCTGGCTCGAGGTCAGTGATCACGTTATCGTGACTATCTTGGTCGTGAAGATCTTTTTTGTACAGTTCTTCGGTGTATTCCTGCCACCTCTTCTTACTATCTTCTGCTTCTGTTAGGTCCATACCATTTCTGTCCTTTATCGAGCCCATGTTTGCATGAAATATTCCCTTGGAATCTCTAATTTTCTTGAAGAGATCTCTTGTTTTTCTTAATCAGTTGTTTTCCTCTATTTCTTTGCATTGACACTGAGGAAGTCTTTCTTATCTCTCCTTGCTATTTTTTGGAACTCTGCATTCAGATGCTTATAACTTTCCTTTTCTCCTTTGCTTTTCGCCTCTCTTCTTTTCACAGCTACTTGTAAGGCCTCCTCAGACAGCCATTTCACTCTTTTGCATTTCTTTTCCATGGGGATGGTCTTCGTCCCTGTCTGCTGTACAATGTCACGAAACTCCGTCCAGAGTTCATCAGGCACTCTATCTATCAGATCTAGTCCCTCAATTTCTCACTTCCACTGTATAATCATAAGGGATTTGATTGAGGTCATATCTGAATGGTCTAGTGGTTTTCCCTACTTTCTTCAATTTAAGTCTGAATTTGGCAATAAGGAGTTCATGATCTGAGCCACAGTCAGCTCCTGGTCTTGTTTTCGCTAACTGTATACAGCTTCTCCATCTTTGGTTGCAAAGAATATAATCAATCTGATTTCGGTGTTGACCATCTAGTGATGTCCATGTGTAGAGTCTTCTCTTGTGTTGTTGGAAGAGGGTGTTTGCTATGACCAGTGCATTCTCTTGACAAAACTCTATTAGCCTTTGCCCTGCTTCATTCCGTGCTCCAAGGCCAAATTTGCCAGTTATTCCAGGTGTTTCTTGACTTCCTACTTTTGCATTCCAATCCCCTATAATGAAAAGGACATCTTTTTTGGGTGCTAGTTCTAAAAGGTCTTGTAGGTCTTCATAAAACCGTTTAACTTCGGCTTCTTCAGCATTACTGGTTGGGGCATAGGCCTGGATTACTGTAATATTGAATGGTTTGCCTTGGAAACGAACAGAAATCATTCTGTCATTTTTAAGATTGCATCCAAGTACTGCATTTCGGACTCTTTTGTTGACCATGATGGCTACTCCATTTCTTCTAAGGGATTCCTGCCCACAGTAGTAGATATAATGGTCATCGAGTTAAATTCACCCATTCCAGTCCATTTTAATTCACTGATTCCTAGAATGTCGACGTTCACACTTGCCATCTCCTGTTTGACTACTTCCAATTTGCCTTGATTCATGGACCTAACTTTCCAGGTTCCTATGCAATATTGCTCTTTACAGCACCGGACCTTTCTTCTATCACTGGTCACATCCACAACTGGGTATTGGTCTTGCTTTTGCTCCATCCCTTTATTCCTTCTATAGTTATTTCTCCACTGAGCTCCAGTAACATACTGGGCACCTACCGACCTGGGGAATTCCTCATTCAGTATCCTATCATTTTGCCCTTTGTTACTGTTCATGGGGTTCTCAAGGCAAGTATACTGAAGTGGTTTGCCATTCCCTTCTCCAGTGGACCTCATTCGGCTGTGGTCCATGTGATCAGATCGGCTAGTTTCCCGTGATTATGATTTCAGTGTGTCTGCCCTCTGGTGCCCCCTAGCAATACTTACCATCTTATTTGGGTTTCTCTTACCTTGGTCGTGGAAAATCTCTTCACAGCCGCTCCAGCAAAGTGCAGCCGCTGTACCTTACCTTGGAGGAGGGGTATCTCCTCAAGGCCGCCCCTCCTGACCTTGAACGTGGAGTAGCTCCTCTCAGCCCTCCTGGCCCGCGCAGCCACCGCCTGTTGGACGTGGGGTAGCTCCTCTCGGCCGCCGGCCCTGGCCTCAGGTGTGGGGTAGCTCCTCACGGCCGCACCTCTTTGCGTGGTTCGTTGCGCCGGGGCCCGGCGTCTCTCGCGTCGCGTCTGCGCCGCCGGGGCCGGCGTCTCTATGCGTTAGTATACTGTATTGTTGTTTTTCTTTCTGGCTTACTTCACTCTGTATAATAGGCTCCAGTTTCATTAACCTCATTAGAACTGATTCAAATATATTCTTTTTAATGGCTGAATAATACTCCATTGTATATATCTACCAAAGCTTTCTTATCCATTCGTCGGCAGATGGACATCTAGGTTGCTTCCATTTCCTTGCTAATCTAAACAGTGCTGCAATGAACATTGGAGTACATGTGTCTCTTTCAATTCTGGTTTCCCCGGTGTGTATGCCCAGGAGTGCGATTGCTGGATCATATGGCAGTACTATCTCCAGTTTTTCAAGGAATCTCCACACTGTTCTCCATAGTGGCTGTACTAGTTTGCATTCCCACCAACAGTGTAAGAGGGTTCCCTTTCCTCCACACCCTCTCCAGCATTTATTGCGTGTTGACTGTTGGATAGCAGCCATTCTGACTGGTGTGAAATGGTATCTCATTGTGGTTTTGGTTTGCATTTCTCTGATTATGAGGGATGTTGAGCATTTTTTCATGTGTTTGTTAGCCATCTGTAGGTCTTCTTTGGAGAAATATCTGTTTATCTTTGGCCCATTTTTTGATTGCGTCGTTTAGTTTTGTGGAATTGAGCTGTAGGAGCTGCTTGTATATTTTGGAGTTTCTTTCTTTGTCAGTTTCTTCATTTGCTATTATTTTCTCCCATTCTGCAGGCTGTCTTTTCACCTTGCTTATAGTTTCCTTTGCTGTGCAGAAGCTTTTATTTTTAATTACGTCCCATTTTTTTTTTAATTTCTGCTTTTATTTCCAGTATAATGCGAGGTGGGTCATGGAGGATCCTGATGTGATTTATGTCAGAGAGTGTTGTGCCTATGTTCTCCTGTAGGAGTTTTATAGTTTCTGGTCTTCCATTTAGCTCTCTAATCCATTTTGAGTTTATTTTTGTGTATGGTGTTAGGAAGTGATCTATTTTCATTCTTTTACAAGTGACTGACCAGTTTTCCCAGCACCACTTTTTAAAGAGACTGTCTTTTCTCCATTTTATATTTTTGCCTCCTTTGTCGAAGATAAGGTGTCCATAGGTGCGTGGATTTATCTCTGGGCTTTCTATTTTGTTCCATTGATCTATATTTCTGTCTTTATGCCAGTACCATACCGTCTTGATGACTGTGGCTTTGTAGTAGAGCCTGACGTCTGAAGGGTTGATTCCCCCAGTTCCATTCTTCTTCCTCAAGATTGCTTTGGCTATTCGAGGTTTTTTGTATTTCCATACAAATTGTGAGATTATTTGTTCTAGCTCTGTGAAAATGCCATTGGTAGCTTGATAGGGATTGCATTCAATGTATAAATTACTTTGGGTAGTATACTCATTTTCACAATATTTATCCTTCCAATCCACGAACATGGTATATTTCTCCATCTATCAGTGTCCTCTTTGACTACTTTCAGCAGTGTTTTATAGTTTTCTATGTACAGGTCTTTTGTTTCCTTAGGTAGATATATTCCTAAGTATTTAATTCTTTTCATTGCAACAGTGAATGGTATCATTTCCTTAATTTCTCTATTTTCTCATTATTAGTGTGTAGGAATGCAAGGGATTTCTGTGTGTTGATTTTATATCCTGCTACTTTACTCTGTTCATTGATTAGCTCTAGTAGTTTTCTGGTATAGTCTTTAGGGTTTTCTGTGTATAGGATCATGTCATCAGTGAACAGTGAAAGTTGTACTTCTTCTTCTCCAATATGGATTCTTTTATGTCTTTTTCTGCTCTGATTGCTGTGGCCAAAACTTCCAGAACTATGTTGAACAGTGGTGGTGAGAGTGGGCACCCTTGTCTTGTTCCTGACTTTAGGGGAAATGCTTTCAGTTTTTCACCATTGACGATAATGTTTGCTGTGGATTTGTCATATATAGCTTTTATTATGTTGAGGTTTGTCCCTTCTATTCCCATCTTCTGGAGGGTTTTATAATAAATGGATGTTGGATTTTGTTGAAGGCTTTCTCTTCATCTATTGAGATAATCATATAATTTTTATTTATCAGTTTGTTAATATGGTGTATTACATTGATTGATTTGCAGATATTGAAGAATCCTTGCATTCCTGGGCTAAAGCCCACTTGGTCATGATGTGTGATCTTCTTAATGTGTTGTTGGATTGTGATTGCTAGAGTTTTGTTAAGGATTTTTGTATCTATGTTCATCATTGATACTGGCCTGTAGTTTTCTTTTTTTGTGGTATCTTCACCAGGTTTTGGGATTAGGGTGATGGTGGCCTCATAGAATGAGTTTGGAAGTTTCCCTTCCTCAGAAATTTTCTGGAAGAGTTTGAGTAGAATAGGTGTTAGTTCTTCTCTAAATTTTTGGAAGAATTCAGCTGTGATGCCGTCTGGTCCTGGGCTTTTGTTTGCTGGAAGACTTCTGATTACAGTTTCAATTTCCATGCTTGTGATGGGTCTGTTAAAATTTTCTATTCTTCCAAGTTATCCATTTTATTGCCATATAATTGCTGATAGTATTCTCTAATAATCCTTTGTATTTCTGTGTTGTCGGTTGTGATCTCTCTATTATCATTTCTAATTTTATTGATTTGTTTTTCTCCCTTTGTTTCTTGAAGAGTCTGACTAGTGTTTTGTCAGTTTTATTTACCTCCTCAAAGAACCAGCTTTTGGCTTTGTTGATTTTTGCTCTGGTCTCTTTTGTTTCTTTTGCATTTATTTCTGCCCTAATTTTTAAGATTTCTTTCCTTCTACTTACCGTGGGGTTCTTCATTTCTTCCTTTTCTATTTTTTTTTAGATGTAGAGTTAGGTTAATTAATTGACTTTTTTCTTGTTTGTTGAGGTGTGCCTGTATTGCCATGAACCTTCCCCTTAGCACTGCTTTTACAGTGTCCCAGAGGTTTTGGGTTGTTGTGTTTTCATTTTCATTCATTTCTATGCCTATTTTTATTTCTCTTTTGATTTCTTCTATGATTTGTTGGTTATTCAGCAGTGTGTTGTTCAGCCTCCATATGTTGGCATTTTTAATAGTTTTTCTCCTGTAATTGAGATCTAATCTTACTGCATTGTGGTCAGAAACGATGCTTGGAATGATTTCAATTTTTTTTTGAATTTACCAAGGCTAGATTTATGGCCCAGGATGTGATCTATCCTGGAAAATGTTCTGCGTGCGCTTGAGAAAACAATGAAATTCATTGTTTTTGGCTGAAATGTCCTATAGAGATCTATTAGGTCTAGCTGGTCTATTGTATCTATTAAAGTTTGTGTTTCCTTGTTAATTTTCTGTTTAGTTGATCTATTCATAGGTGTGAGTGGGGTATTGAAGTCTCCCACTAGTATTGTGTTGTTGTTAATTTCCCCTTTCATACTTGTTAGTAATTGTCTTACATATTGCGGTGCTCCTATGTTGGGTGCATGAATATTTAGAATTGTTATATCTTCTTCCTGCATTGAGCCTTTGATCATTGTGTAGTTTCCATCTTTGCCTCTTTCCACAGCCTTTGTTTTAAAATCTATTTTATCTGATATGAGTATTGCTACTCCTGCTTTCTTTTGGTCTCTATTTGCGTGGAATACCTTTTTCCAGTCCTTCACTTTCAGCCTGTATGTGTCCCTCGTTTTGAGGTGGGTCTCCTGTAGACAACATATTTGGGGGTCTTGTTTTTGTATCCATTCAGCCAGCCTTTGTCTTTTGGTTGGGGCATTCAACACATTTACATTTAAGGTGATTATTGATAAGTATGATCCTGTAGCCATTTTCTTTATTGCTGTGTGTTCGAGCTTATACACCCTTTCTGTGTTTCCTGTCTAGAGACGATCCTTTAGTATTTGTTGGAGAACTGGTTTGTTGATGCTGAATTCTCTCAGCTTTTGCTTGGCTGTAAAGCTTTTGACTTCTCCTTCATATTTGAACGAGATCTTTGCTGGGTATAATAATCTGGGCTGTAGGTTACTTTCTCTCATCACTTTAAGTATGTCCTGCCATTCCCTCCTGGCCTGAAGGGTTTCTGTTGAAAGATCAGCTGTTATCCTTATGGGAATCCCCTTGTGTGTTATTTGTTGCTTTTCCCTTGCTGCTTTTAATATTTGTTGTTTGTGTTTGATCTTTGTTAATTTGATTACTATGTGCCTTGGAGTATTTCGCCTTGGGTTTATCCTGTTAGGGGCTCTCTGTGTTTCTTGGACTTGGGTGAATATTTCCTTCCCCATTTTAGGGAAGTTTTCAACTATTATCTCCTCAAGTATTCTCTCATGGACCTTCTTTTTGTTTTCTTCTTCTGGGACTCCTATGATTCGAATGTTGGGGCGTTTAACATTGTCCCAGAGGTCTCTAATATTGTCCTCATGTCTTTTAATTCGTTTTTCTTTTTCCCCTCTCTGTTTTATTAATTTCTACAATTCTGTCTTCTAGCTCACTTATCGTGTCTTCTGCCTCCATTTTTCTACTGTTTGTTCCCTCCAGAGTGTTTCTGATCTCATCTATTGCATTATTCATTGTATACTGACTCTTTTTTATTTCCTCTAAGTCCTTATTAAAACTTTCTCGCATCTTCTCAATCCTTTTCTCCAAGTTATTAATCTGTATCTCCGTTTTGCTTTCCAGATTTTGAATCATTTTCACTTTTAAAATTCGAAATTCTTTATCAGGTAGGTTCCCTATATCTTCCTCTTTTGTTTGTGTTGGTGGGCATTTATCCTGTTCCTTTACTTGCTGGGTATTATTCTGCCACTTCATCTTACTTATCCTGCTGTGCTTGGGGTGGCCTTTCCGTCTTCTGACAGTTTGTGGAGTTTTCTTAATTATGTAGTCTCCTCTCTGTGTGTGGGGTTGGATTTCTTCTCTCTGTTCAGTCGTGCTGTGGGGAGTGAGGGACGCTGCTAGCAAATATCCCTGACGTCTGTGGGGAGTTCGTGCAGTGTCTCGGCTACACTGGGATTGCCCCCGCTGGTGACATGTGTGCTTTCCCTGTTTATGCTGCTCAGGCTCTAGGTTGCTCTGTCGGGCACTGTCTGTGGCTGGCGCTGGTGTATGCACCTCCCAGGTTTGAGCGGCTCAGGTTCAGGTCCTCAGGAACTCCACAAAGGCGCGACTTGGCTGGGCTTGCATTTCGTACCTTCCCCGGTCCGAGCAGCTCAGGTGACCAGGCATTTGCCAAGCGCAGTCACTGCGACTTATTGCCTCCCTGCTCCCTGCCACTCGGTTTTCTGGGTGTACAACGGGTGCACCTTCTCAGTCGGATATCGACCAGCCCGAAACCAAGAAGTCTCGGTCAGCGACGAAGCCTGCCTGCCACTTGGTATTGGAGGCCTCACTGGGGCCGCATTTGCCCCTTCTGGCGCTGGCTGCATTCCCTGCCTGTGTCGGCGGGGGATGGGGGATGGGTCAGCCGCAGCTGGCTCACTCTGCTCAGTCCTTTGTTCTGTGAGCGGGGCTGGCAGAGTCTTAGGTTGGGACTTTTCGCCTTTTCACAGGCTTTTCACCTTTTCACAGGCTTTTCGCCTTTCCGCAGGGTCACTATCCCTCAGTCTGCTTAGCTATCTCCCCATTAATGCCCTCAGATTGCCCTCGGGGCATTTAGGTTCGGTCCTCTCTCTAAGCGCTGCCTTCTGCCCAGCCCCCGCTTGCTAGTGGGAGTTGCGGGGCAGGTGCGCCGCTTCTCCGCTGAGAGTTTCCTCTGGGCATTTAGTCTGTGGGTTTTAATTTTTTATTTTTTTTTTCTCCTGGTTATGTGGCCCTCTGAGGTTCCAAGGCTCGCCACAGACTCGCCCATGAGTGTTTCCAGGTGTTTGGAAACTTCTCTGTCTCTCTCTCTCTCTTTTTTTTTTTTTAGCCTCCCTTCCTGGAATGGAGTTCCATCCCTCCCTCTTTTGACTCTCTTTATTTCTTTTATACTCTTTCCTACCTCCTTTAGAAGACAATGGGCTGCTTTTCTGGGTGCCTGATGTCTTCTGCGGACATTCAGAAGTTGTTTTGTGGGATTTACTCAGCGTTCGAATGTTCTTTCGCTGAATTTGTGGGGGAGAAAGTGGTCGCCCCATCCTATTCCTCCGCCATCTTCTATCCTCCCAAAGGTGTTGGTTTTAACTTGTAAACAATATACTTCTTTTTTGGAGGGATAGGATCTCAATAATCTGTCTTTGAGTCCAGAGTTTATTAAGTTTATTAAGATTAGTAAGTTTAAAAAAACCATGTTTCTTATCGATTCCATTATTTAGGTTATATGTTTCAAAAACAGGCCTCTACTCCAGAAGAGAATCGAATAAAATCCCAAGCGAAATAGACTTGGGAGATGACCGTCTGTTCCAGTCAGCGAAGACTATCAAAGCACATCGAACAGGTCAATCTGAAGTAGTGATCTATTTAACAATCTGTAAAGTCAGAAACAGCTGCATGAGGAAGTTAAAATAAGGTCTCATAGGCATTAACAAAAAGGAAAAAGCAATGGATGCAGAAGGAATGGCATAGGCACAGACGGTGAGACCGAGGAGAACCGAGCACAGACTGAAAGTTCAGTGTGATTGAGGAATAGAGTTAAAGGAACAACGTGAAGATCGAGAATAAGTTAGAATCCAGAGTCCTCGTAGGCTCTTCTCAAGATCTTGCTTCCTGTCACATGGCTTAGCTGGTGAGTGACAATTTTCTCTGATTGTAGCAAGGTAGACAGTGTCCGATTGAAATATGTGCATGCTAGAGGATGGATAGGAGACCACTGAGTCATCTGAAGTTGAGAAATCCCACATTTGGTGCCAGGTGGGTGGCAAAAAAGACAGTGATATGTGGCTGAATCTAAAGCATGATAAGGAGTGAAATTAGCATAATTGAGATATGGATAGGGTGAAGTGCGTTAGGAAAGGAAGTAGTCAAGAGTGAATCACAGAAGGAGAGAATTTGTGTTGTTGTTCAGTCAGTAAGCCATACCCAACTCTTTGGAACCCCATGGACTCTAGCCTGCCAGACCTCCCTTCCCTGTCTCCCAGAATTTGTTCAGATTCATGTCCTTGGGTTTGGTGATGTTACTGAACCATCTCATCATCTGCTGACCACTTCTCCTTTTACCTTCAATCTTTCCCAGCATCAGGGCATTTCCTAATGAGTCAGCTCTTTGCATCAGGGGGCAAAAGGAAGAAAGAACACTGAAAGATAACTAAGTTTTCCAAGGAGAGCTCTTGAAACTATTTAGGATAAAAACGCAAACACTTTTGACAAAATCCAACACCCATTTATGATGGGTGTACGGGAAAACCTGTTCAGGCAGTGGGATCAGAGGGAATCTTCTTCATGCTAATAACGGCTACCACATATGGATAAATCCACTGCAAACATGATCCCCAATGGTAAAAGCATGTCCCCTAAGGTTTAGAATAAGACAAAGATGCCCACTCTCACCATTGTTATTCAGTATAGTCTTGGGACTCCGAGTGACAGCAATCAGAGGAAAAGAAGAAAACCATTTTCAAACAAACTGAAAAAGAGGTGAAACTGACACTGTTTGCCCATGATGTGATACCATGCCCAGAGAAACCAAAGATGCCACCAGGAAATGACTAGAACTAATTAAGGACTTTAGGGAAGTTGCTGGATACAAAATTAACACACGGAAAACTCTTGCTTTCCTATACAATAACAACAAAACATCAAAAATAGAAACTAAGGAAGCAATCCCATTCACCATGGCCACAAGAAGAGTAAAATTCCTGGGAATAAACCTGCCTAGGCTGGGAAGAGACTGGTGCACAGAAAATAATAAGGCATGGATGAAACAAAGGTGACACAAAGATATGGAGAGATATACCATTCTCGTGTACTGGAAGAATCAATATTATGAAAAGGGCTACACCGCAAAATGCAGTTTACAGATTCAGTGCCATTCCTATGAAATTACCAATGGCATTTTTCACAGATAATAGAAAAAAAATTTTTTCAAACTTGTATGGAAATAGAGAAGCCCTTAAAGAACCATGCTGTCTTGAGAGAGAAAAAGAAGAGCTGTAGGATTCAGACCCCGTGACTTCAGCCTTTACTACAAAAGGAGATCAATCCTGGGTGTTCATTGGAAGGACTGATGCTAAAGCTGAAACTGCAGTACTTTGGCCGCCTCATGTGACAGGTTGACTCACTGGAAAAGACTCAGGCTGGGAAAGGGTGGGAGCGGAAGGAAAAGCGGACGACAGAGAATGGGATAGCTGGATGGCATCACCGACTCTGTGGACGTGAGTTTGAGTGAACTCCGGGAGTTGGTGATGGACAGGGAGGCCTGGCCTGCTGTGATTCATGGAGTCGCAGAGAGTCGGACACGACTGAGCGACTGAACTGAACTGAACTGATAGTAATCAGTGCGGCATGGAACTGAGACAGAAACAGGAATATAGGCCAATGGAACACGATAGAAAACCCGGAGATAAACTCATGCCCAAATGGTCCCCTAATCTACAACAAAGGAGGCAGCAATATGCAAGGGAGAAAAGATCATTTCTTTTAAAAGTGATACTGGAAAATCTTGACAGCTAAAAGTAAAAGAATGAAATTAGGACACACCCTTGCGGTGGCTCAGTGGCCAAGATGTGTCTGACACTTTGTGAAGCTGTGGATGGCAGCACGCCAGGTCTCCCTGTCCTCCACCATCTCCCGGAGTTTGTCCAGGTTCATAAGCACTGCATCGGTGATGCCACCCAACCATCTCATCCTTGTCTCCGGCTTCACCTTCTGCCTTCAGTCTTTCCCAGCATCAGGGTCTTTTCCAGTGAGTTGGCTCTTCACATCGGGTGGCCAAAGTATTAGAGCTTCAGCTTCAGCAGCAGTCCTTCCGATGAGTATTTAGGGTTGATTTCCTTGAACATTGACTGGCTTGGTCTCCTTGCTGTCCAAGGGACTGTCAGGAGTTCTCCAGGCCCACAGTTCAGAAAGCATCAGTTCTTTGGTGTTCTGCCTCCTTTTTGGTCCATCTCTGAAAACCATATGTGACTACTAGAAAGACCATAGCTTCGACTCTTTGGACCTTTGTCAGAAAAGTGATAGCTTTGCCTTTTTACACACTGTCTAGGTTTGTCATAGCTTTCCTGCCAATACGTTTTTTCTAATTTGATGGCTTCCGTCACCATCTGCAGTGATTTTAGAGCTCAAGAAGAGGAAATCTGGCACAGCTTTCCCCTTTCCCCCTTCTATTTGCCATGAAGTGATGGAATCGGATACTGTGATCTGGGTTTTTATAATGAGTTTTATGCCTGCGTTTGAACTGTCCTCCTTCACCCCCATGAAGAGGTTCTTTAGTCCCTGTTCGTTTACTGTCATTAGAGGGGTATTCATATGCATATCTTAGGTGGTTGACATTTCTCCCAGCAATCATGATTTGGGGTTGCAACTCATCCAGCCTGGCATTTCTCATGAAGTGCTATGCATGAACTTAAGTTCAATAAGCAAGATGACAATCAACAGCCTTGTCATCCTTTCTCAATCCTGAACCAAGCAATTGTTCCATACCTGGTTCTAACTGTTGCTTCCTGACCTGCCTACAGGTCTCTCAGGATCCAGGTAAAGATGGTCCTGTATTGCCACCTCTTTAAGAGTTTTCCACAATCTGTTATGATCAACACAACCAAAGACTTTATAGAGTGGTCAGTGAAAAAGAGGTAGAGGTTTCTCTGGAGTTAACTTGCTATTTCTGTGATCCAGCCAATGGTGACAACTTGAGATCTGGTTCCTCTGATGTTCCTAAGCCCACCTTGAACATCTGGAATTTCTCAGTTCATGTAATGCTGAAGCCTAGCATGAAGGATTTTGAGCATAACTTTATTAGCGTGGGAGATGAGCACAATTGTGCCGTGGTTTGAACGTTCTTTCGTCCTACCCTTCTTGGAAATTGGGAAAAGGATTGACCTTTTCCAGGCCCGTGGCTGTTATTAGGTTTTCCAGATTTGCTGACGTCTTGAGTGCAGCACCTTGATACCATTGTCTTTTAGGATTTTAAGTAGCTCTGCTGGAATTCCATCATCTTACTTGATTTCACACTCCTGAATGTCTGGCTCTGGGAAGGTGAAGGGTGCTTATCTGGGTCGTTTAGGCCTTTTTTTTCTACACCTCTATATATTCTTTCCATCGCATCTTGATCTCTTCTGCTTCTTTTCGGCCTTTACGGTTTCTGTCCTTTTTTGTGCCTATCTTTGGATGAAATGTTCTTTGGATATTTCCAGTTTTCTTGAAGAGAGCTCCAGTCTTTCCCCTTCTGTTGTTTTCTTCTATTCCTTTGCATTGTTTATTGAAGAAGCCCTGCTTGTCTCTCCTTGCTATTCTCTGGAACTCTGCACTTAGTTGGGGTACCTTTGCGTTTTCGTCAAGCTTTTTGCTTCTCTCCTTTCCACAGCTATGTGTAAACCCTCCTCAGACAATCACTTTGCCTTCGTGCTTTTATTTTTCTTTGGGATGGGTTTGTTCGCTGTACAATATTTTGGATCTCCTTCCACAGTACTTGAGGCACTCTTTTTACTAGATCTAAACCCTTGAAACGATTTGTCACCTCCACCGCATATTCAGAGGGGATTTGATTCAAGTTGTACCTGGCTGGCCTAGAGTTTCTGCCCTCTACCCACACCCCACTCTGCCCCGTTTAGTTTAAGCCTGAATTTTTTCCATGAGAAGCTGATGATCTGATGATGATCCACAGTCAACTCCGGGTCTTGTTTTTGCAGATCGTATACAGCTTCTCCCCCTTGATTGCTCCCAAGAATATTATCAATCTGACATCAGCATAGACCATTTTCAGAGGGAGGAACTGAGAACTGGAGAGGGGGCCCCAGGGATGGGATTGTAGAGACAGAGGTGGTGGAGTTGGAGTGAGTCTCAGTCCCCACTGAGGCTGAGGCCTTGTTTATCACAGTCACCTGGTCTTGCAACCCAGAAGTGATGGGACAGTGGCTTGAGGGGCTCCAGCTCAGGTTGGCTGGTGGGAGCTCCTTATTTGAACAGGCAAGGACCAGTCTGGGCCCCTCAGGTTCACTCCTAGTTCTCAGCAGTGTGGTTTGCTTTCTCACACTCTCCTCCCGCCTCCACACCCTCAAAAAGAAAGCTGTACAGAAGCATTCTCACGGTCACCCTTCCTCTTTGCCAGTCATGTGTGGCAGTTCTGCATTCTATTTGTTTTGTCCTGGTGTTTACTTGCATCTGCACAGGTGTTAAGATTCCTGGATTCTCCAAAAAGTGAACTTTACTCTCTGTATGGGAAAACTATTAAAAAAATATATACAGTAACCTTCAAGGTAAGGTAATAGCCCCATTGCACAGAGAAATAAAGTTACCTACCCAGGATCACACATGGCTTGTGGTTGAGTTTTGCCTTTAGATTTGGGTCTGTCTGCCATGTAGCTTTTTAACCAAGACAAATGATCTGCAATGCTGCAGGACAGGGCATCTTTTCACTTTCACGAGCTCTCACCACTTGCTGCTGTAGGGTTCGTTGGCCCAGCTGTAGGAATCAAGGGTCAGATAAGGATTTGGATGGCAATGGAATGAAGAACAAAGTACTTTTTTTTTTCAAGGGGGCAGCTCCCACCCATTGAATTTGTGCTGTCCAACCCTGAATTTTCAAGAAAAACAGAAATCCTCAGACCTGAAAACTTTCTTCTTGTTTATTCTTCCACTGTCAATGTCACCAGCCTCCTTGCTTTTCTCTGCAGAAAGCAAGACTTTGGAAGCCAGGCATTCTTTGAGGTCTTGGATGCAGGTCTGGGTACCCCAGTTTTCCAGTTGTTGTCTTGATTTTTCTTTTTTTTTCTTAGAGTGAATGAGGTGAGAAAGATATCTGCTTTACTGACTGACAAGAGCATCTTCCAGGGTGTCTTGTTT
Organism: Moschus berezovskii; assembly: GCF_049115385.1. Lineage (NCBI taxonomy): Eukaryota > Metazoa > Chordata > Mammalia > Artiodactyla > Moschidae > Moschus > Moschus berezovskii. The sequence continues at coordinate 76,347,181 of NC_142489.1, forward strand.
AAAGATATTATTCGTTTGAAGGAGCCAGTAACTTGTGCCTCCTGCAAGACCATTCTTTATAGTCTGCCTGTGTCTTTTGAATAAAGGAGTTTTTTTTTTCTTTTAACTTATAAAGGAGTGTTTATATTTTTGTTTTAAAACTTTTTGGAGGTGGGATGTGACTCATGGCATCTTAGCTCCCTGACCAGAGATGGAACCCGTGCCCCCTGTAGTGAAAGCGTGGTCTTAATCAATGACCACATAGGAAGTGCCCTTAAAACATTTTGCTTTGATGGCTGTTTCTTTTATGGCTGGAGCCTTAGGTAGTGGGATTTTAGTCCATCATACATCAAAGCTGGCTTGGCTGTTCGTTAGTGTGTTCTGATTTTTGAGGATTCACACAATTGAAGAAAAAAATGTTTTTCTATGTAATGAATGCACAGGGAACAAGAAGTCAAGGTAGGATCCCATGGTCTGTAGCCTGCCAGGCTCTTCTGTCCAGGGAATTCTTAAGAGAAGAATACTGGCATAGATTGCCATCCCCTTCTCCAAGTCAAAGTACCGAAAGATGATTAATGAAAAGCCAGTCTATACCTGTAACCTCTGATCACCTGTTCCTCTTTATCACTCCCCACCTGTGAAAATAATAGTGTGACCAGTGTTGGCGCCTTTTATTTTTTTGGTCCATCCTCTTTCCTTGTTGGCTCTATTTAGTCTCCTTGGAAAGCTCTTTTCGACCTCAGTCTGGGTGATCTGGGCCCCACTTAACAATGTCTAGATTATGACCAACCTTGATAGTATATTAAAAAACAGAGACATTACTTTGCCAAACAAGGTCCGTCTAGTCAAGGCAATGGTTTTTCCCGTGGTCATGTATGGAGGTGAGAGTTGGACTGTGAAGAAGTCTGATCGCCGAAGGATCGATGCTTTTGAACTGTGGTGTTGGAGAAGACTCTTGAGAGTTCCTTATACTGCAAGGAGATCCAACCAGTCCATTCTAAGGGAGATCAATCCTGGATGTTCATTGGAGGGACTGATGCTAAAGCTGAAACTGCAATACTTTGGCCACCTCATGCAACGACTTGACTCACTGGAGAAGACTCTGATGCTGGGAAAGGTTTGGGGCGGGAGGAGAAGGGGACGACCGAGAATGAGATGGCTGGATGGCATCACTGACTCTGTGGACATGGGTTTGAGTGTACTCCGGGAGTTGGTGATGGACAGGGAGGCCTGGCGTGCTGTGATTCATGGGGTCGCGGAGAGTCGGACACGACTGAGCGACTGAACTGAACTGAGACAGTTTTAACTCTGTGCGACCCCATCAGATGGCGGCCCACCAGGATCCCCCATCCCTGGGATTCTCCAGACACTTTTGAACAGGGAGTCCAGGGGAGGGCTGCACCGTGTGTCTCATGTGGGATCTTAATTCCCAGGGATCAAACCTGTGCTTCCTCAGTTGGAAGATGGAGTCTTAACCACAGAACCACCAGGGAATCCCCTGGACCCTTTATTGTCCCAGGGATGTGAGTGCTACTGCCATCTAGTGGGTGGAGGTCATGATTGCTGTCAAACATTTTGCAGTGCCAGAACTGCTCCTGGCCATTTACTCCCACCTGCAAGGCACTAATGTCCACACTGAGAAGCCCAAGAACACATATATTAGTATCTGCATTTCCTTTCCTCATTTTCTCCCCTACACCAGCGCTAATGTCCTTTACTATTTTCCTTTTCATTAAACAGATGGGCTTTCCATTTCACTGCACACAGAGCTATCACGCTGTTATTTTAGTGGCTGTATTTTCTTCCCTTTAAAGGTGAATGGTAACTTATTCATCCAGGCACTTTACGTATTGAGTAGTTCTCTATTTTTGCTGTTGGAAACAGCTGCGATGAAGACCCTTCTGCCCAGGTGGGAGTGAATCCACAGGATATGGTCCTAGAAGTGGAGCCGTGGGCCACAGGCTCTGTGCTGCTGATATTTGGAGAGATATTGCCAGATTGCCCTCTGAAGGGTGGTTCTGATTTATGTTCCCATCGGCAAGGTAAGGTTGGTGCCTCATTTCTCCAAAGTGGGTGTGTTTCTTTCTTTCCTTCTTTCTTTTAGTCCCTGGTTTGCATTTATAGCCTAAGCTGTCTTCCTATCATCTGAGAAGTTTAAATGTTGACAGCCAGGTTGGATTCTGCAGATATTCCCGATATAGAAGGGCAGAAGGAGTCCTGATAATCTCAGTTCAGTTCAGTTCAGTCGCTCAGTCGTGTCTGACTCTTTGCGACCCCATGAATCACAGCACGCCAGGCTTCCCTGTCCAGCACCAACTCCCGGAGTTCACGCAAACTCATGTCCATAGAGTCGGTGATGCCATGCAGCCATCTCATTCTCTGTCATCCCTTTCTCCTCCCGCTCCCAATCCTTCCCACCATCAGAGTCTTTTCCAGTGAGTCAACTCGTCGCATGAGGTGGCCAAAGTATTGCTGTTTCAGCTTTAGCATCAGTCCCTCCAATGAACACCCAGGATTGATCTCCTCTAGAATGGACTGATTGGATCTCTTACAGTCCAAGGGACTCTCAAGAGTCTTCTCCAGCACCACAGTTTAAAAGCATCAATTCTTCGGCGATCAGCCTTCTTCATAGTCCAACTCTCACGTCCATACATGGCCACGGGAAAAACCATAGCCTTGACCAGACGGACCTTTGTTGGCAAAGTAATGTCTCTGCTTTTTAATATACTATCTAGGTTGGTCATGACTTTCCTTCCAAGGAGTAAGCGTCTTTTAATTTCATGGCTGCAATCAGCATCTGCAGTGATTTTGGAGCCCCCAAAAAATAAAGTCTGACACTGTCTGCACAAGCTGCTAGGAGCCAAATGAGAAAGAGAAGCTCATCTTTTTCTCTCTGGGGAGGACAGTTGAGTCCATACACTGTTGAAAGTTTGTGACACTCAACTCCTAAAGGTCCATTCCCAGGGACCCTAGAGCAATCCCCTCCCTGACTTTTGGTGGTTTCTCATTAGAATAAACATTACAATAGCACGTTGACCCCATATTTTGTGAAAAGAAGTGCTTTATTTTTCATTCCTCTTGATTATGAATATTCAGTTTTTAGGCTAAAATTAAGACATTGCACTTACTGTAGACACACATGGGTAGGCCACATGCACTCTAGGCTTTCCAGGTGGCTTCGTGATAAAGACTCCGCCTGCCAATGCCAGAGACGTGGGTTAGATTCCTGGGTCAAGAAGATCCCCCTGGAGAAGGAAATGGCAATCCATTCCAATATTCCAGCCTGGGAGGTCTCATGGACAGAGAAGCCTGGCGGGATGCACTCCATGTGGTTGCAAAGAATCAGACATGACTGAGCACACATGCAAGAACAAAAGCAAAACCAAACAAACAAAAGATGCAGTGTAGACACACACAGGTACACACGCATGCTCATACTTGATTATTTTGGTGATGTGTAGATCTGTTTGTATGAACCCCAAGGTTTCATACAAGGTGCACAAGGGTTAAGACAAATCATGAGGCATTTTCTTTACTCACAGACAACATCTGTGTAATACAGGGCTTACAGCCTTACTGGCCAATTGGAAACACCCGAGGAACCTTTTTAAGGCCACCACTCAAGCCTTCCCTCATGCCTGTGAAGTCAGTCTCTGGAGGTGGGGCCAAGTAGTCAGGGTTATTTTTCTAAACCTCTGGACTGGACAGGGAGCGATTTCAATGTTAAGGCATGGTTAGCAGTCAGGGGCTGGCACACATTCCAACCTGTGGACCAAATCTGGCCCCCAACTTGTTTTTGTAAATAAAGTTTTATTGGAATGCAGTATTTCACGCATTATGTTATGGCACTTTTGGAGTAGAGGCTATACTCCTGCAAAGGTTCATTTACTCTGTGGCTCTTTATGGAAAAAATTGGTTGAACCCTACCTGATATGGTCAGTTGTGTTTTTCGGTAACAGAAGTGTGGAATCTGTTAACCACATAGGAATGTTGTAGAGAACAGGATGTCCTGCTGTAACACGGGCAACACCACCATCTCCTGCTACTCCACTTCATGGGAAGTATTTTTGTGTGATAACTTCTTTTCTAACTTTATGCATGAAAAGGCTGCCTGTGTTTTCCCTTTGGAATGCAGTGGTTCCTCATTTCTGAGAGCAGAAATGATGAGATGGGCCTCCTGTCTTTCTCCTTTTACTGTCATGTTCTCATTTCAGCTGCTGTTTAGTTTGATCTTCCTCTTTTCTATGTTCCTCAGTCCTCCTCCTCCTAGTTTTTTTTTTTTTTTTTTGCTCTTTGATCCCTCTTTCGTGGTGTCTGTTCACTTCGAAAAATGCCTCTCCCGTAAAATTGAATGAATATTCTTCCCCCTCTAAAGGAGTTGAGCATTCAGCCATTCTCCTTGCAAGCATCTTCATTCCTAGTCCTGAGAGGCTCTCTGAAGGGCCCCAGATCAATATGTGCACACACACCAGACAAAGACATGCGTGCACGTGTGCACACTCGGGTCAGTTTTCGTAGAGCGATTTCTTTAATGACAGGATGCTTTCCCAGTGTGCTGTGAAAACTCCCTTTTGGAATATCCCTGGTGGCCAACCCCAAGTGTGCCCTTGGGACAGAGCCATTCCTAATCTTCCCTCATTATGCTGATAAATGAAGTTTGAGCGATTTGTGGCTCCAGTCTTCTATGAGTGGGTTGGATGGGGCTTTGGGGTGACTACGTGTGGCCCCTTAAAAGAGTAAATCTCTGGTGTGTGGTATTAGGAGCAGCCCCCCTTCTTGGGTGCTGGGCGGAGTGCAATGGTCACGTTAAGTGGGAGAATGAAGGCTTTGGAGGAGCCCTGCGGTCCAGCACTCGGTCTGTATCTTGGTCTTTGTACCAGGTTGGTGGTTGGAGGTGACATTCTGGGTGGGGGTAGCAAAGAGATGGGAGAAGTCGGATAGTGAGCTGATAGCCAGTGGAACCAGCTCAGAGGAGGCTAATCTTTATTCTTGATGGATCCTTGAGGGATCCTACATCCTTTCTGACCTGCTTTCGGGGATCAGTCAGGGGAACTTGGCACCCCTTATCAGACCCCAAGCGCGTTCGGGTCTATTGGAGGTGATGTCAGGATGAAAGACCGTGCTTCCTGCCTGCAGAGTCTCTCACTGTTTTCTGGGCCTTTGCTACTTCCACCATTTTGTTCCCTTGTTATGTTCTGGGGGTCTCCATCCTGGGTGTTCATTGGAAGGACTGATGCTAAAACTGAAACTCCAATACTTTGGCCACCTCATGCGACGAGTTGACTCACTGGAAAAGAGTCTGATGCTGGGAGGGATTGGGGGCAGGAGGAGACGGGGATGACAGAGAATGAGATGGCTGGGTGGCATTGCCGACTCGATGGACATGAGTTTGAGTGAACTCTGGGAGCTGGTGCTGGACAGGGAGGCCTGGCGTGCTGTGATTCATGGGGTCGCAAAGAGTCAGACACGACTGAGCGACTGAACTGAACTGAACTGAGAGGTGGCAGCAGAGGAGGTGGGGAAGGAATTCAAGAAATGCATGCTCATAGAGCCTTGGGAATCTGGGCCAACTTGGTCAAACAAAGACCCCGCAGACATGGGGGTTGGGGTGGTGGTAGGGGCTGGCAGGACCTTCGGACCTGAGTCATTAAGCAGAGGTCTTTGCCCGCAGTTGGTGTGAGGAGGAGTTGACATCTTACCTGAGCAAGAAGACACAGGTTCCTGTCCAAGACTAATCGATCCCCATTCCTCAGATAGATACCAGGAGCCAAAGGGAGGTACAGCACACCAGCTGGAGTGTCTGCCTGTCTTGTTTTCCCTTTCTTTAAATATTTATTTGGTTAGGCGGGGTCTTATTTGTGAGACGCGCGACCTTTGACCTTCATTGGTGGCATGTGAACTATTAGCCGGGGCAAGTGGAATCTAGTTCCCTGCCTAGAAATCCAACCTGGGCCCCCTGCATTGGGAGTATGGAGTTTAACCTCTGTACCACCAGGGAAGTTCCTATTTTCCCTTTCTTTAATTTGACCTCCAGACAAGGTTGACGAAGAATGAATTCTCTAGGTAAATGAGGAGTTGGGGTCCCCATCTTTATCAGTGAGGCTTTATCTCTGCGAGGCTCAGCACCTCTCTAGGCTACAAGCCCATGCTGATCTGAGCCTGAAGTTCAAAGCAAAGTGGCCAGACTCAGTGTGTCATTTTTCTGCTATTGTTGAAGTTGAACGTAGTGTAATCTTTGGCTATGGAGGATCCACAGTGATGCTGAGCTTCATGGAAACCAACCATCTGGCTGGGGTTGTGCATTGTCCATATTGAAAGTGACCCAGGCGATAGTTCAGTAGAAACCCGCCAAATGTTCTCTCAGCCTCTTATGTCCAAGTTAGCCCAGGCTGTCGAGTAGGTAATATTGTTGGGGTAAACGATAGAGATATTTAAGGGTTTCTCCTCCTGGGCTCAAAAGGTGTTTTCTAGAAGAAGCCAAGTGATAAGCGTTATTCGCTATTTCCCTCCAGTGCCTGATCTCACGAGGGGGTGGTGGTGTCTTCAAGATTGAAGCAAGGCCGAGATGGACCTGATGGATCTGGCTGAGTCTGTCCAGCTGCAGTCTGCTCCTGTCTCTCTCCTCTCCCCCAAGGGGCAGATTCACAGCAGATTCCAGCTAAATCTTGGCAAGACGATAGAGAGTTGCAAAGCACAAAGAGGTTTGTGTCTTGGTTCGCTTATATGATTATCACCATCATTACTGTCTTTAGGGGTACCACCTGGTGGAAATGAAAGCCCAATCCCAGCTCCTTTTTTAGCAGCAGTTTTACCTTTGGCGCATTTGGTCAACCAAAAAATATTTCTCCTGGCAGAATATTTCAGACTTGCTAGTTAACTGTTCAGAGGGTATTTTGAGTTTGTCAGAGTACGATCTTTGAGAGTGGCAGCCTGCTGACTCGAGGTGCCAGTTATAAGAAAATTTGGAAGCAGAAAGAGCCTCCTGAGTTTTACAGTGTGCTTTTCTGCACACGGCAGTGTCTTCATTTCAGGGTCACATGTATCCCACAGTTGTCCAATGTGTCCAACACAAACCTTTCCCCTCCATGCTGGGCCACGCCCCTGCCCCACTCCTTCCCCTGGCAAATACATCCTGCTTCTGTATCTGTTGCCTCCTTTCCTCGCCCCCATGCTGCCTGCCGTTTTACATTGCCTACCCGAAACCTATCCTTAAGGCTGAGCTTGGGCATCACCTCCTCCAGGAAGTCTTTCTTGACTGCCCTCCCTGTCTGCCCACCTCCTGGGGGTACTTCATGGTTCCAAAACATCTGTGGTCCCTTTGTGTGTGTGGGTATCCCTCCCAATCTAGACTGGAAGCTCCATGAGGGCAGAGAGGTTTGTCTTATAAAGATCTTATAAAGACTTGCCCTCTCCGAGATACTTGGTCTTATACACTTAGTAATGCTCTAGAATGTTTGTTGACGAGGTAAATAAAGTCAGGAGGGCATTTGTAAGGAAATAGGAGCTGGCTGGGTCTCAGTAGAGAAAGCCAGTCCAAGGTGAGGTTTCTTTGTCATTGGGTGCTCTGGGAGTCACCCAGGCTGTCTAACAAAAGCATTCCTTCCTGGGTCGCCCATTTGGTTAGGACATTGAGTGACGTGGATGAAATTTTGCAGTTCGTAGTCTTCTTGGGTTCTTGCAGGCAGCTGGTCTAGGTCCTCGGTTTGTTATTGTTAATAAGGATTTACGGAGGACTTCGTATGCCCCTTGCACTGTGCGTAGATGGTCCTGGAAGGTTGATACTGTTATCGAACCCATTGTCCAGGGGAAGAAACGGAGGCTCAGAGAGGTAGCTCCCTCGTAGTGGGTCACACAACTAATAGAAGCAGAGGAGCAGGATCCGAATTCACCTCCTTTGGGCTCCAGTATCCACGCGTGTGTGGCCATGCTTGTCATTCTGTTGTCCAACCTTTAATTACCAACTGCACAAGCCCTGACATCCAGAAATTAAACCAGATTTGGTTTTTAGATTCTTCCAATTTGAGCCCTGGAGGAGGTGGATGTAGTTCACTCCTGATCCTGCTGGGCTGTTTGTGGGTAACCTTTTACGATTTTCTCTTCCATGATCCCGTCATGGCAACCATTGCTCTAGAAGGAAGATGATACAGAGTTGATGGGGATTTCCTCTTTTCGAAAGTGTAGGGTATCGGATTATTGACCAGCAGATGGATGACACTCACTACAGGGAGCAGAAAACATAAATGGTTAAATGAAATTATTGTTAGAAATAGACTTTTGCCCATTTTTGCTTGTATATGGAGGACACTCCTGGTGTTTTACCATTTTTCCTTTTGCTTGAGACATGGAAATGGGTGACTTTCCTCTGGACTCAAATACAAGTAGAAAAACAGTAGAAGCACAGTAGCGGTTGACTCTGCTTCAGGGCAGGGAGCCAGATGGGGGCTGGGCAGCTGGGCCACCTGGAGACAGTGCTCCCCCAACTGAAAGGGGCCAGTATTTCTCAGCCCAAGCCAGTCTTGCAGGCAAGTGACCCAGAATGGCCAGGTCTTCTTCCCTTTCAGACAAGCCTAACATCTTATTTTCTGTGTGAAACTTCCCGATTTGTGAATTGGCCAGCACATGCTAAGTTTAAAACAACAAATTACAAAATACTGGAGCACATTGGGTCAAAACATTGCTTCCTAAATAACACGCCTGCTTGCCCCATGTGGCTCATGTGCTGTGAGTTTGCATCACCTGCTTTAAAGCTTGGCTTGTTTCTTTGATAAAAAAAAACTTAATGCTTTGGGAATTTGTGGGAAGAGCCCGTGTCTCTGGCCTTGTCTCTCTGTCTCGGTTTTCTTTGTGTCCCAGGACAAGTGATTTCTCAGGGCCTCTTTCCCCCTCCCCCAATCTGTAAAATAGAAGCACAAGCTGGAATCAAGATTGCTGGGAGAAATATCAATAACCTCATATATGCAGATGACACTACTCTTATGGCAGAAAGTGAAGAGGATCTAAAGAGCCTCTTGATGAAAGTGAAAGAGGAGAGTGAAAAAGTTGCTCAACATTTGGAAAACTAAGATCATGGCATCCGGTCCCATTACTTCATGTCAAATAGATGGGGAAACAGTGGAAACAGTGGCTGACTTTATTTTGGGGGGCTCCAAAATCACTGCAGATGGTGACTGCAGCCATGAAATTCAAAGACACTTACTCCTTGGAAGGGAAGTTATGACCAACCTAGACAGCATATTAAAAAGCAGAGACATTACTTTGACCACAAAGGTCCAACTAGTCAAGGCTATGGTTTTTCCCAGTGATCATGTATGCACGTGAGAGTTGGACTATAAAGAAAGCTGAGCACCAAAGAATTGATGCTTTTGAACTGTGGTGTTGGAGAAGACTCTTGAGAGTCCCTTGGACTGCAGGGAGATCCAACCAGTCCATCCTCAAGGAGATCAGTCCTGGGTGTTCATTGGAAGGACTGATGTTGAAGCTGAAACTCCAGTTCTTTGGCCACCTGATGCGAAGAGCTGACTCATTTGAAAAGACCCTGATGCTGGGAAAGATTGACGGCAGGAGGAGAAAGGGACAACAGAGGATGAAATGGTTGGATGGCACCACCCAACTCAATGGACATGTGTTGGGGTGAACTCTGGGGGTGGTGATAGACAGGGAGGCTGGGCATGCTGCGGTTCATGGGGTCACAAAGAGTCGGACATGACTGAGCGACTGAAGTGAAGTGAACTGAACTGAACTGAAAATGGATCAGTTTTACCAACTCCTGTGTAGCATTCACTTCCATTCCTCCCATTCTCTGTGTCCCAGTGTGCTATGTGTGCGGCCAAGATTTAGCTCTGGATAAATTAGGAATTCATGTGGTTTGGCCCCATGTCATCTTTGAATGTCAGTAACTGAAACCCTCTCCAGGAAAGTTCCATTTGTCACGTGTAGTCAGATGCAACTTAAGTCTACTGCTAACCCCACCAGGCCACTGTGATGTGATGTGTGGTTTGTTTGTTTGTTTGTTTTTTAATTCTAGCAGTGAGCATGGAAAATATTTGTGGGTTTTTGGTCCTGCTCTTTATTCTGTGACTACGCCACATGCTGGGTTTTTTTTTTTTTTTTTTGGTTGGTTGGTTTAATTTGGGCATGCTTGAATTCTCAGAATATGTTTATATGGCTGTCAAGCACAGTGATTCAGGGGAGTATGAGAAGTCAGATAGTAGCAGAAGTGACTCTATCAGTGATGAGAAGCAGAGGTCCGAGAATGAGCCAGAAGGTGCTGAAGACAAAGAGGGGGCTCAGATGGGCAAAAAGCCATCTGCTGTCAATAGAAAAGCCCAAACTGCTGAAGCCAGTGGAGATGGAAGAGGAGCTGAAAGCATGTCACCAGCCAGTGAGAAAGTGGACCCAAGATCAGTCTAGGAGAAGACGAGCCCCCAGCTTGAGAAGGACTTTTCAGACAATGCAAAACCCTTGCCTCATCCCACAAAGGATAAGCTGAAGGGAAAGAATTGACGGAATCCTCAACAGTACATTTGGACCTGGACTCCAACACAAAGAGCGGACTTGACATAAATTTAGGAAAAGACCATTCTGCATAGGAGGGTCAAAAACCTAGGAAGGAAGCCAAAGAACTGTCTCCCAAGCAGGAGGATGAGTGGCTGTACCAGTTTCTAGTTTCTTGATTTGGTTTTAGAATGTCATCTTGCCATTTGTAGTATCACGTGTCATGTCACTTTCTGACATCATGAAGTGTGGCACAACAAAGCTTGGATTAGCTCCTGGTCACCTAGCTAGTTACTGAGCAGGAGAAGGAATTAAGCTGTGCCTGCCCACCTTTTACCTTGTTGATACCCAAAGTGATTGATTTTGAGCACAGGGAAAGAAGTCTCTTAGAAAGTAATAGTTGCTTCTAGCAGTCAAGTCATTTTGAACCTAAGCAGTTTCTTTTCCAATATGCCTAAAGTGTTTGTCAATGTGAAGACATTGGACAGGGCTGAAACTGATAAAAGTGTTCGATTCAAAGACCTTGATGAGTTTATTCCCCCTTACCTCCCCTCACGCTGCCCACGCATCTCAAAATACATTTTCTTACTAGAATATAAGACCTTTTGGGTCGGTGGCACCAGGCTGCTGAGTTCCTTAGGTCTCTAGACATCCAAGGGGCAGTGTATGATGTGCACCTGAGCCCGTACTCTGTCATATTTGCATTTAAGTGACATAGGCTTGAGGTGTCTCAACCTTGGCGCTATTGACTTTTTATGCTGGATAATTCTTTGTCCTGGGTATTGAAGGATGTTTATAAAGACCAGTATCCCTGGCCTCTACCAACTGGATGTCAGCAGCATCTACCCAGTGGCAGCCTTCAAAAGTGTCTTGACAAAGCTAAATCTCCCCTAGTTGTGAACTGCTGCCTGAGTCTTAGTAGTTCCCCCTTTGCTGCTATTAGGGACTGAACCAGCAGTGGCTGCTTTCAAACCTGCCACACCCCAGGCATGTTGGCAGACCCCCCAGTGGAATATAGGAGTGATTTGAAGGATATTCAGCCCATTGACGAAGCAGTCAGCGAATTTCTCAGCTGGCTTGGCAAGTGGGTGATGATATGCCCAAGAAAGATAAGCATTAATTAAGGGCCCAGCAGAGACATGGCCTAAGGACAAACCGGAGATTGTACCCTTAAAACCTCTTGGACTTTCTGAGCTACATAGAGGAATAGCCAGGTTTAATTATGTGGCTCAGTGGTAAAGGATCCACCTGCCGATGCAAGACACAAGAATTTGATCCTTGGATTGGGAAGATCTCCTGTTGAATGAAATGGCAACCTACTCCTGTAGTCTTGCCTGGAGAATTCCATGGACAGAGGAGTCTGGTGGGCTATATAGTCCATGGGGTCACAAAAGAGTTGGACACAACTTAGTGACTAAACAGACAACACACACAGCTTCTGACAGGAGCTATCTTCTCAGTTCTGTGTCCCCTGGGGTTTACTTAGTCTGGCTGCTTAAAGCAGGAGAGGGGGATGGATTTTGAGCATTTTTCCTCTGCGTTTGTATCATTGTGAACTGTTGCAGAACCTCAGTTCCTGCAGTTAATTGAAAGAGGATGGAATATCTCAGTGACACAGGGCAGGAAGAGAGAGAGGCAGTTGAGTCAGTCAGGAAGGAGGGATCACCACCCCATCCCTTAAAATTATGAATGGCATCTGAAACACGCAATTCTGTGTGGGTTGTGGTTTGAGGGACCACTCCTGATGCTGTAGAAAGCAACAGGAGTAGCATTTATTCCATGAAGTTTGTGGAATTGTTGGGTCCCAGATGGCAGTGTTCCTATGAATGACACATTTATACTATCCCGCTCTTTCTGAAACAGATCTTTTGTTTGGTTGTGGGTTTTATCACCCCTTCCAGAAAGAATCTGTGATATACTGATAAAATGGAAATGATGACAGTGAGAAAGCTGAAAACAGAATAGTGAGAGATCTGGGGGAAAGTTTGTATACAAAAATAACTATTTCAACCTTCAGAATTAGCAAAGTCAGGCTTCAGTTTTGGCTCCGAGTTTCCTGGCAGTCGAAATGAAAAGGGAAAAACATATGAGTGCTTTAAAAGAACTCGTGTTTCCCCCCTAAATGGAAAAGCATTCCAGTTGATAACATGAAGCTGAGCTTTTCTCACTGGTATCTGAAGGAAGTTTCTCTAGGATCCTCTGAGTGTGTGGGGCTTTCGCAGAGGCTGAAATCCAGAGCCACCTGAGGGTGATTTCGGTCTTGAAGAATCGACTTCACGTCAGACTGCAGTGGAGCATCTTTTCAAAGGTGTGGTTTCACTCATGAGTTTATTAAGTGATGGGTATTTTGGAGAGTGCTTGGTGACCTCCAGCTGATGTTCAGTTACGAGTGCAGCTTATACACAGAGTCTGAATCCTCAAACAGAAAGCTGTTTTTTCTAGCTAGAGATCCCAGAGTAGAGGCTAAGGGAACTCACTTCCGGACCTTGGCTACACTTAACCTGTGTCACATCAGTCATTTCCAGCCTTCTCTTAAAAAGTCCTTTTTTTAATGTACAAGACAGTAACCTCAGTCGGATATAAGTAGGCTAGTTGGGTGGGGTCGCTTTTGGAGTGTTGACCTGTAAGAAAGTCACTTCTTTTTGAGACTGCAGGTGATTATATCCTTCCAAATTTTTAGGACAAATGAAATTTCCCATGGCCTTTACTCCCCCTTGCCCCAAGTAAACCATCAGTATCCTTTAGAAATTAGAATGTTGTCGTGTCTAAATTAAAAGCCCCCAAGAGTGTGTCAAGCCTGGAATGTTTTCAGATTGCATACTTCTGTTCTTGTTGTTGTTGTTTGTTTGTCTGTTTGATTTAATTTGGAAAAGAGCTCCGGTGGGACTCTATCAGAGCAGCAACAAGCTACAAAGCCAGCTATCTGCTCTTGCAAGATGAGAGAGAGAAAGGACCTTTTTGTGGTTGTCCTTTGCCCAAGGAGGTATCAGACTAGCTAATCAACAAGAAAAGTACACTTTTTAATCACATGTCAGAAAAGTGAGGCACTAAAGTTGCTTTTTCAGGTGAGAAGCCTTGCCTGTGGCATCTCTGCCTTTTAGAAGGGCCAAGCTCAAAGCCACTTCTGCCCCCTCAAGGGGAAGGGGCAGTGGCTGTGACCGATATCTGGAAGGTTGTCCTAGGCAAGGATAGGGGTGTCCTCACTCTAGGTAGAGATCTTCTTCCAGCCCCACCCTGGGTTCTTGCCCAGGACTTTGGCTGAATTCTTCCCCAGAGGAGCAAGAGGGCCAGACAGTTGTGTAACCGCCAAGACAGCCCCACCCCCAGGAAGAAAAGTCAGCCTGTCAGCACTCTTTCCCTTTCACATTCCTTGGTTTTCCCAGACCGACAGTTAACTGAAAATTTCCCCTAGAATAATCAAGAACTCCTGTCTTTTCTGGGTGATAGAAATCTAAAAATGATAGGCATGGAGTCATGCAGCAGAAGCATGCTGGGCCCCTACAAAAGGTGTTGTCATTAAGGGCTTCCTTGGTGGCTCAGATAGTAAAGAATCTGCGTGCAATCCTGGGGGCCCAGATTTCTTTCGCTGGGTCGGGAGGATCCCCTGGGGAAGCAAATGGCAACCCACTCCAGCATTCTTGCCTGGGAAATCCCATGGACAGAGGAGCCTGGCGGGCTACAGTCTATGAGGTTGCAAAAGAGTTGGACACGACTGAGCGACTTCACTTTCAGTCCTTATTAAAAAGAGTTAGATGTCCAGGCACGTTGTTTGAGATCAAGGATGCTGACTGGCACCAGTGTTTTTTGTGTGAACCCGAGGGGGTCCTCTTTGGGGGTGCATGTTCATCTCTCCTGTGCCTGGGGCCCCTGCAGTCACAGCTGACTCCCTTCCCCTCACAGATGAATACTCATGTGGTCACCCCTTCTCCTCTGTTCAGTGCTTCTGGCTCTAACCTGCCTTCCGGCCAGCCCTTCTCACTGCCTGTCCTCACGCACCAAAATTCTGTCTATTCCTGGGCATGTCTTGGCTAAAACTGTTCTCCTCCAAATTTTCCCTGCTGCCTGTTGAAATCCTGCCCTCCACCCTCATAACTCAGTTCCTCCCAGTAGATACACTCCGAACGGCAGCGTTTTTCAAACTCTAGTCACTTGTATTCATTATTTTTGTCATTCCCAAGACCTGCTTGTACAATTACTGCCTTAATATATTTTTTATCTGGAGCAGCAGCTCTTAAATTGAACTCAATTTTGGACGTAAACTTGACTACAAGGCAGTAGGTAAACAGTATTTTGTGCTCTACATAAAAGATGCACTATGGATAACTGCAGTCAAAATAAAAGCAGGGCTTCTAAATTCTCCATAAATACCATTATCCTGGCGATGAGACTGCCCTTGGTGTGGAGTTCCCTTGAGCGTTAGATGTCAAGGTACCGAGACCACACTGAGACTATTCTGAAAGGAATTAGAAGAGATGGAAGAAAATACTCTTTTTTTTTTTTCTGGGTGATTCATTGTTGTTCAGTGCTTTGGCCTTTGGGAGGCTGTCTGATTCCTTGGGATATGTGCTCTGTAGGTGTCCTGGCCAAGGAAAGGGTTCCTGTTAATGTCCAGATGGACTTTGGCTAAGTCTTTCTCAAAGTGCTGACTGAACTCTAACTTTGTAAAACAAGGTACTTGCAATGATTCTGTTCATCCACTGGGTCATGGACTAGCAGGTTGGCAACTCCAGGCCAGGGGCTGGGTCATGTTGACCTCAGTCCCCCAGAGGCCTTGGCAAGTATCTCAAATGTGAGCAAGCACCTAACCCAAGGAGACTGATGTTTTAAGCTAGAATATGCTGCAGAAGTGGCCTAAGCATATAAAGTGAGAATGTGCTAATTCACGGGGAGGTCCTTGGCATGGTAGCCTGGGGTGGTCACCTAGAACTCACTGGCCTAGAGACCCTGCAGGTCAGCCTGAGTCCCGTCTACTTTCTGTTTTGTTTTTTCATGTGTTGGCTTCCATTGTAGGTAAAGCTCCCCTATCCACAACAGCAGGCAGCCAGTCTCCGCCGGAAATGCCGGTCCTCACCTGCTCATCCTCCCAAACTCGCACGGCTGGTGTCATGGCCCCCACCAGCACCACCTGCACGGTCACGGCCCGACCGCTGCTGCTGCCGCAGCCTCCGCCACCACTACCACCAGCACCACGGGTAACCCGGTGAAAAAGCAGAGGCCGATTTTACCAAAGGAGACTGCCCCAGCCGTGCAGCAGCTTCTGTGGAACTCATTAAGTAAGTTTCAAACGTCCTCCCAAAAGTGGCACATGCAGAAGATGCAGCGCCAGCAGCAGCAGCAAAGCCAGCAACAGCAGCCTCAGTCTTCCCAGGGGACGAGATATCAGAAGAGACAGGCTGTGAAAGGTACCGTGCCTCCCCGCTCTGCTGTCCATGGCACCCGCTCCTTTTTTCCCGCATGGACTGGGGAAAAATAGTCCTTGTTTTATTTATTTAGTTACCCTTGGTTGCCTGGCCACTGTATTCTGGAGGTCTGATACATTCCATTTGGCATTATTCTGAAAAATTATTTTGCAGCTTGTTTTTGTACTTTTCTTTTTTATTTTTCATTTTATAAACGCTATACACAGGTCTTCTTAGAAGGGGGTGAAATGGATGCCTGAATGCACAAACATCTACTGTATTTTTTGACTTTCTATTTCATTCTTCACCCTTTCTCAGAGGTATTGTTAACCATAAGATGTTTTTCTAATTCATGTATGCATATATATTTATGTATGTGCATATACACATTGGACTGCAAGGGGATACAACCAGTCCATTCTAAAAAAGAACAGTCCTGGGTGTTCATTGGAAAGCCTGATGCTAAAGCTGAAGCTCCAATACTTTGGCCACCTCATGCAAAGAGTTGACTCACTGGAAAATACTCTGATGCTGGCAGGGATTGGGGGCGGGAGGAGAAGGGGACAACAGAGAATGAGGTGGCTGGATGGCATCACCGACTTGATGGACCTGAGTTTGAGTGAATTCCAGGAGTTGGTGATGGACAGGGAGGCCTGGCGTGCTGTGATTCATGGGGTCGCAAAGAGTCAGACACGACTGAGCGACTGAACTGAACTGAAGTATAATGATCCTTCCAGGGGAACTTGGGAGTTGGCAAGAAGGAACTCATTGATGGTATGGTTCCTAATTCCCAGATTGTCCTGTTAAAGATAAATAAAACTGGCCTTTAGATGAAGTAGTTAGGATAGATTTCAATCTGCTGTTTACTGTTGCCATAGGGCAAAATGTCCAGCATGAACTGAAGTCAACTCCAGTGTGTACACAGGGCACTGGAGTTTTAAAGGGAGCATTTGGGAATAGGGAGTGGGAATCATGGGGACTCTATAGAGTCAGAAAATGAAAGTTTTACAAAAAGTGGGAAGGGGGTGTTGGTCCATGTGAAATATCTGGGTTTGCTAACTCTGTTCCCTCTTAAAGGTAGGCTTCTGCCCTCCCATAGAGACTGGGCAGTGGGCCCTATCGTTAGGTGTTGACTGGATCAAGCAGGCCATTCTATTGGCAGCCTTGAGTTTTCTTCAGTTCACTTCAGTTGCTCAGTCGTATCCGACTCTTTGCAACCCCATGAATCACAGCACGCCAGGCCTCCCTGTCCAGCACCAACACCCGGAGTTCATTCAAACTCATGTCCATCGAGTCGGTGATGCCATCCAGCCATCTCATTCTCTGTCGTCCCCGTCTCCTCCCGCCCGCAATCCTTCCCAGCATCGGAGTCTTTTCCAGTGAGTCAACTTGTCGCATGAGGTGGCCAAAGTGTTGCAGTTTCAGCTTTAGAATCAGTCCTTCCAATGGACACCCTGGATTGATCTCCTTTAGAATGGACTGGTTGGATCTCCTTGCAGTACAAGGAACAGGGTCTTCTCCAGTACCACAGTTCAAAAGCATCAATTCTTCGGCGATCAGCTTTCTTCACAGTCCAAGTCTCACATCCATACATGACCACAGGAAAAACCATAGCCTTGACTAGACGGACCTTGGTTGGCAAAGTAATGTCTCTGCTTTTTAATATACTATCTGGTTTGGTTATAACTTTCCTTCCAAGGAGTAAGCGTCTTTTAATTTCCTGGCTGCAGTCAGCATCCGCAGTGATTTTGGAGCCCCCAAAAATAAAGTCTGACACTGTTTCCACTGATTCCCCATCTATTTCCCATGAAGTGATGGGACCAGATGCCATGATGATTGTTTTCTGAATGTGGAGTTTCAAGCCAACCTTTTCACTCTCCTCTTTCACTTTCATCAAGAGGCTTTTGAGTTCCTCTTCACTTTCTGCCATAAGGGTGATGTCATCTGAATATCTGAGGATATTGATATTTCTCCCAGCAATCTTGATTCCAGCTTGTGCTTCCTCCAGCCCAGCGTTCCTCATGATGTACTCTACATATAAGTTAAATAAGCAGGGTGACAGTATACAACATTATACTGTATACTCCTTTTCCTATTTGGAACCCATGTCCAGTTCTGACTGTTGCTTCTTGACCTGCATACAGGTTTCTCAAGAGGCAGGTCAGGTGGTCTGGTATTCCCATCTCTTTCAGAAGTTTCCACAGTTTATTGTGATCCACACAGTCAAAGGCTTTGGCATAGTCAATGAAGCAGAAATAGATGTTTTACTGGAAATCTCTTGCTTTCTCCATGATCCAGCGGATGTTGGCAAGTTGATCTCTGGTGCCTCTGCCTTTTCTAAAACATCTGGGAGTTCACGGTTCACATATTGCTGAAGCCTGGCTTGGAGAATTTTGAGCATGACTTTACTAGCATGTGAGATAAGTCCAATTGTGCAGTAGTTTGAGCATTCTTTGGCCTTGCCTTTCTTTGGGATTGGAATGAAGACTGACCTTTTCCGGTCCTGTGGCCACTGCTGAGGTTTCCAAATTTGCTGGCATGTTGAGTGCAGCACTTTCACAGCATCATCTTTCAAGTTTTGAAATAGCTCAATTGGAATTCCATCACCTCCACTAGCTTTGTTCGTAGTGATGCTTTCTAAGGCCCGCTTGACTTCACATTCCAAGATGTCTGGCTCTAGGTCAGTGATCACGTTATCGTGATTATCGTGAGTTTTCTTAGGTGGGGACTTTAAAGGGGTGGGGTTCATGCTAGGGATGCAGCCTTGAGCTGTTGGAAACTGTGTTACTCCTTAAAGACCCAGGTGTAGGCCTTGCTGAGAAAGGACTCCATGGAGCCTTGCTCAAGTTTGGCCAATGGGAGAATCTTTGTCCCTTGAAAGCAGAGAAACTCAAAGAGTGTGGATTGGGCCCTGCTCCCACCACATCTTCGAGCGGGGACCGCCTTCCCCAGGCAGTGGGGTGACCAAGAACTTTTGCTTTCCCTGCTGTCCAGCAGAAAGTGATCACACAGAACCCATCCACCTCCACCATCACTCCGGAGACCAGCACCTTGTTGTCTCCCCTGGTCACCAGCTCAGGTTCCACAAGCACCCTTGCATCCTCTGTCAGAGCAGCCCATCACCACCGCTTCAGCTGATGTCGATGCAGAGACCACCAAGTACACTAGCCACGTGAGTGCCAGTTGCGTGATAGGGGAGGACCAGCCTTGGATATTTACAGGAATTAAAGGGGACCAGGAAGTGGTGGAGTCCCTCCTCAACTCACCTGTCCTCTTGGCATGTTCCTTGTTAGGGATGTGGTGGGCAGGCTTGCCTGCTGTGTGTTCACTTGTGGGCACACTCTCCATTTAGGTTCTGTCTTCTGTCTTTTAAAATTTATTATATTGAAGTATAGGTGGTGTACAATGTTCTGTTAATTTCTACTCTATAAGAAAATGATTCAGTTATATTCACGTATACTTTTTCACATCCCTTTCCATTATGGTTTATCTCAGGATATTGATTGTAGTTCCCTGTGCTATCAGGAGGACCTTATTGTTTATTCTATGTGTAATAGTTTGCATCTGCTAATCCCAGATTCCCAATGTATCCCATCCACCACCCCAGCCCTCCTCTCTACTTCTCTCTTAATTTGCCAAGTGCTTTTATGCTCACTGTTGAATTTGGGCAAGTAAACCTTGCAGATATCCTTGCTGTCGGATGAGGGCGCTCTCGAGTGATGTTCAGGTTCATGTCTTTGGAACCCAGGGAGTGAAAATCACCACCAGAATTGCAGCTCTCTGGGGAGTCCCTTCTGCTCCCTGCTGGTGCCTTGAACAGCAATTGATACATAGTTATGTTCTATGTATACATAGAATGAAAGCAGGTTGCTGCCTAACTTCTCACTGGGCTTCTTATTAATAATATATTTTCTTTAAGTGTGAACATTTTTTAAAGTCTTTACTGAATTTGTTGTAATATTGCTTTATTGTCCTTCTTTTAAAACCTTTTGGTGTTTTGACTACAAGTCATGTGGAACCTTATCTCCCTGACTAGGGAATCAAACCTGTACTGCCGCCAACATTGGAAGGCAAAGTCTTAACCACTGGTCTTCCAGGGATGTCCTCACACGCATTTTATAGATGAGCATACTGAGATCTGGCCAGGTCACACAGCTTGTCCAGGGTTGCGTAATCCGTGAATGTCTAATTGGCATTTGAATGGTAACAGCCAGCATCTAGAATATCCTCTTGACCTGGCTTTGAGCTGACTTGTGAATTCACACCAGGCCTGCTGACCACAGCTGTCCGGTGTCTACAAACTGATTGTTGTTACATGTGGCTTTTTAAAGCAACCACCCCGCTTAAGAGTCAGTGTGGCTAAATAGATAAAATCCAAGTCTTGGGGTTACGTCTCTTAGTTAGTATTTCTGTCCCCCCGTTTTGAACACAACAAGAATTTTTATCAAATCCCTGAGTTTCAGAACAAGAAGTGTTCAACTATTAGGTGTAGTGGCAGCCTCAAGGTTTTTTACTTACCTGTTCATCACCTTGAACTAGGATTGACTTCATATTTTTTTTTCTAGTGACTTAACAGAAATAAAATTAAGTCTAAACTCACCAGATCCTATTCTTCAAGGCTTGAAGCCTAAGTCCATCTTCATTCTGTTAAAAACCAGTGATTAGCATGCAAGTGTTAAAGAATTAATACAAGCTTTCCTGGTGGCTTGTCGGTAAAGAATCCTCCAGCCACTGCAGGAGATATGGGGTCCGTCCCTCATTGGGGAAGATCCCTCATGCCCTGGAACAAGTAAACCCACGCACCACAACTACTGAGCCTGTGCTCTAGAGCTTGGGAACTGCAACTACTGAAACCTGTGACTAGAGCCCATGCTCTACAACAAGGGAAACCACCACACTGAGAAGCCCGTAAACTGCAACTAGAGAGTAACCCCAATTCACTGCAACTAGATGAAACCTTGCAAAGCAGCAAAGACCCAGCACAGCCAAAAATAAATGCATAAATAAAATTTATTAAAGAATTAATGGTACCACTTGGAGCCTTTCTTCCTAACAAGAGCTGCTGTAGAATGACAAGAGAATTGAAAGAGGGTAATTTTTAAAATTAACTGATTTAAGATGTCCGGTATTGCCCAAATGGCTTTCATTTTTTAATTGCTTATCTATTTGGCTGACCCAGGTCTTTAGTTGTTGTGTGCAAATTCTTAGTTCACACGTGGGATCTAGTTCTCTGACCAGGAATCAAATCCAGGCCCTCTTCATTGGAGGTGCAGAATCTTAGCCACTGGACCATGAGGGGAGTCCCCCCAGATGGCTTCTTGTTTGCTTGCCATTGGTTGCACTTCTTGTATCGCCTCCCATTGATTTGGTCCAAGTCATCTATTGACAGATGAGAAAACTGAGGCTGCCACGCAGCTCTGGCTAGTGTTCACGCCAAGCCAGTGTTCTCCTCTCCTGTAGCCATTTTTATTCCATCTCCTATAGCCCTCCGCTTTACTTGTGGAACAAAATTGAGGAATGAGCTTTTGGATAGGCATTTTCATCGCTGTTAGGAAAATGAATACAGAGACATAGTTTTGGACCTGGGCAACTTGCTTGTGTCTGAGGTGACCCAGAGTTGTGTGTTTTGGCAGAAGGGCTCTTTTTTATTAATGTTGAGTTCTTTGCTGCATTTGGAAGTGAGAATGAAGGTCAGATCAAAAATTCATGATTTCTTTAAAATGAAATGTAACTATGGCATTAGTAAAGTATTGACTTTCATCCACTTTCTAGAGTTTTCTCATTTTGTTTGAATATTTTAAATGGGCCTGAGCAGGGAGATCCCTGCAGTATGACGGACCGTAAAGCACAAAGTGTTTTTGCTGGCAGCCTCCCCCTGTGGTCTCTGCAACAAAGGGTAGGAGCAACATTTCAACAGATACTTTCTTTATTCATTTTCTGCCTATTTGGGGGTTCTTTGGAGGTTACTGTTTTGGGGGTTGGCAGCAACTTTGCGATTACATGTTTATGAGAATTAATTCCTTTGTGAAAATAAGAAAACAGGTATTTCTTTATGAACTCCTCAGCAGGTTGTGAACCACGGTCTCCTCTTTTTCTCACTTAATCCTTGTGCACACCCTACAAGGGGGCACTGTTATTATTCTTGCTTTATGAATGGGGCTCAGAGAGAGCTGTGGATGATAAGATACAATTGCAGGAACAAACTCGGGCATCAGATGCAAGGGTGCTCCTTGTCCTATTTTCTTGCTGAATTGGAGCAAACTGCATAGCACAGCGATGTCTTGGCAGTGGCTGGGCCAGATCTGAGACCTGGTTTGTTCTCCCATCCCCTTCTGTCCCTCCTGTGATGTGGGAGGGGGTGGCAGGTATGTGCCCATTTAGGTCACCGGAGAGCATTGATTAGAGTTCCCTGTGCTGGACAGTAGGTTCTCATAAGTTATCGCTTGTATACATAGTAGTGTATATGTACAGTATGTGCATATGTCAGTCGCAGTCTCCCAAGCTGAATCTCCCCAATCCCCATTCCCCTACTTTGGTAGCCGTAACTTTGTTCGCTACATCTGTGACTCTGTTTCTGTGACTCTCATCTCTGCCATCTTTTTGGATTCCACATATAAGCGACGTTGGATAATATGGTTTCTCTTCCTATCTTACTTCACTCTGTTTGACAGTCTCTAGGTTCACCCACGGAGAAAGCAATGGCACCCCACTCCAGTACTCTTGCCTGGAAAATTCCATGGGCGGAGGAGCCTGGTAGGCTGCAGTCCATGGGGTCTCAAAGAGTCAGACACGACCGAACGACTTCACTTTCACTTTTCACTTTCATGCATTGAGAAGGAAATGGCAACCCACTCCATTGTTCTTGCCTAGAGAATCCCAGGGACGGAGGTGCCTGGTGGGCTGCTGTCTATGGTGGGGCACAGAGTCGGACATGACTGAAGCGGCATAGCAGCAGCAGCAGATTCACCCACATCTCTGCACACGGCACTGTTTCATGCCTTGTAATGGGTGAGCAATACGTTGTTGCATATATGTACATCTTCTATATACATTCCTCTGTCAATTTACATTTTTGGTTTTGTCCCTGCCCTGGTTATTGTAAATAGCGCTACAGTGAACACTGGGGTGCGTGCATCCCTTTGAATTATGGTTTTCTCCAGATACAGGCCTAGGAGTAGGATTGCTGGGTCACATGGTAGCTTATTTTCAGTTTTTAAGAAGCATCCATATAGTTCTCCTTAGTGGCTATACCAGTTTACATTCGCACCAACTACTTAGGAGGGTTCCCTTTTCTTCATACTGTTTCCAGCGTTTATAGTTTCAGATTTTTTGATGATGGCCATTCTGATTGGTGTCAGGTTGACTCCTCACGGTAGTTTTGATTTGCATTTGTCTAATAATTAGTTTCGTTAAGCACCTTTTCATGTGTTTGTGGGCCATCTGTATGTCTTCTTTGGAGAAATGTCTATTGAGATCTCCGCCCGCCCCCGCCCATTTTTTGATTGGGTTATTTGGTTTTTGTTTGTTGTTGTTGTTTGTTTTTATATATTGAGCTTCAGTTCAGTTCAGTTCAGTTCAGCTCAGTCGCTCAGTCGTGTCTGACTCTCCGCGACCCCATGAATCACAGCACGCCAGGCCTCCCTGTCCATCATCAAATCCCGGAGTTCACTCAAACTCATGTCCACAGAGTCGGTGATGCCATCCAGCCATCTCACTCTCGGTCATCCCCTTCTCCTCCCGCCCCCAACCTTTCCCAGCATCAGGGACTCTTCCAGTGAGTCAACTCGTCGCATGAGGTGGCCAAAGTATTGCAGCTTCAGCTTTAGCATCAGTGCTTCCAATGAACACCCAGGATCGATCTCCCTTAGAATGGACTGGTTGGATCTCCTGGCGGTACAAGGGACTCTCAAGAGGCGTCTCCAACACCACATTTTAAAAGCATCAATTCTTCGGCGATCAGCTTTCTTCACAGTCCAACTCTCACATCCATACATGACCACAGGAAAAACCATAGCCTTGACTAGACGGACCTTGGTTGGCAAAGTAATGTCTCTGCTTTTCAATATATTATCAAGGTTGGTCATAACTTTTCTTCCAAGGAGTAAGCGTCTTTTAATTTCCTGGCTGCAATCAGCATCTGCAGTGATTTTGGAGCCCCAAAAAATAAAGTCTGACACTGTTTCCACTGTCTTTCCATCTATTTTCCATGAAGTGATGAGACCAGATGCCATGATCTTTGTTTTCTGAATGTTGAGCTTCAAGCCAACCTTTTCACTCTCCTCTTTCACTTTCAACAAGAGGCTTTTGTGTTCCTCTTCACTTTCTGCCATAAGGGTAGTGTCATCTGCATATCTGAGGTTATTGATATTTCTCCCAGCAATCTTGATTCCAGCTTGTGCTTCTTCCAGCCAGGCGTTCCTCATGATGTACTCTGTATATAAGTTAAATAAGCAAGGTGACAATATACAGCCTTGACGCACTCATTTTCCGATTTGGAACCAGTCTGTTGTTCCATGTACAGTTCTGACTGTTGCTTCCTGAGCTGCATACAGGTTTCTCAAGAGGCAGGTCAGGTGGTCTGGAAGTCCCATCTCTTTCAGAATGTTCCACAGTTTATTCTGATCCACACAGTCAAAGGCTTTGGCATAGTCAATGAAGCAGAAATAGATTTTTTTCTTGAACTCTCTTGCTTTCTCCATGATCCAGCGGATGTTGGCAATTTGATCTCTGGTGATTCTGCCTTTTCTAAAACCTGCTTGAATATCTGGGAGTTCACGGTTCACATATTGCTGAAGCCTGGCTTGGAGAATTTTGAGCATGACTTTACTAACGTTTGAGATGAGTGCAATTGTGCAGTAGTTTGAACATTCTTTGGCATTGCCTTTCTTTGGGATTAGAATGAAGACTGACCTTTTCCGGTCCTGTGGCCACTGCTGAGTTTTCCCAATTTGCTGGCATATTGAGTGCAACACTTTCACAGCATCATCTTTCAAGTTTTGAAATAGCTCAATTGGAATTCCATCACCTCCACTAGCTTGGTTCGTAGTGATGCTTTCTAAGGCCCACTTGACTTCACATTCCAAGATGTCTGGCTCTAGGTCAGTGATCACGTTATCGTGACTATCTTGGTCGTGAAGATATTTTCTGTACCGTTCTTCTGTGTATTCTTGCCACCTCTTCTTAATATCTTCTGCTTCTGTTAGGTCCATACCATTTCTGTCCTTTATCGAGCCCATCTTTGCATGAAATGTTCCCTTGGAATCTCTAATTTTCTTCAAGACATCTCTTGTTTTCCCTATTCTGTTATTTTCCTCTATTTCTTTGCATTGATCACTGAGGAAGGCTCTTTTATCTCTCCTTGCTATTCTTTGGAACTCTGCATTCAGATGCTTATATCTTACCTTTTCTCCTTTGCTTTTTGCTTCTCTTCTTTTCACAGCTATTTGTAAGGCTTCCTCAGACAGCCATTTTGCTTTTTTGCATTTCTTTTCCATGGGGATGGTCTTGGTCCCTGTCTCCTGTACAATGTCACGAACGTCCGTCCAGAGTTCATCAGGCACTCTATCTATCAGATCTAGTCCCTTAAATCTATTTCTCACTTCCACTGTATAATCATAAGGGATTTGATTTAGGTCATATCTGAATGGTCTAGTGGTTTTCCCTACTTTCTTCAATTTAAGTCTGAATTTGGCAATAAGGAGTTCATGATCTGAGCCACAGTCAGCTCTTGGTCTTGTTTTTGCTAACTGTATACAGCTTCTCCATCTTTGGCTGCAAAGAATATAATCAATTTGATTTCGGTGTTGACCATCTGGTGATGTCCATGAGCTTATAATTCCTTTTGGAGATTAATTCCTTGTGGGTTGTTTCATTTGCAAATTTTTCTCCCATTGTGAAGGTTGTCTTTTTGTTTTGTTTATGATTTTCTTTGCTTTATACAGATAGATTTAGATATATGTCACCTAGCAAAAGCCTCAGGGAAGTTGATAACATGAATTGTTTATCTCTCAGATGATGGATGCAGTAAAATGCATGATGATGGAATTATATAACAATCGTAAGTGTTCTAAGAACACTACTGGTAGCACAATAGCTGAAGTCAGAGATGACAATTGTCATTCTTGTTTTGTGGTTGTTTTGAGTGTTTCACTTTTTTTTTTTTTTAAGTTTTTAAATATTGGAGTAAAATTGCTTTACCATGTTGTGTTAGTTTCCGCTGTACAACAGTGTCAACCAGCTGTATGTAAATATGTGTCTCCAATCTCTTGAGCTTCCTTCCTATTCTTCATTCCCTGTTTGCTAAGGGTGTTTTCTCTGGGCTGCTGTGGAGGCCCCTGAAGAAGTTCTCCGGAGACCGCTGTCGGGTTCTGGCTCCAGTTACCAGGCTCACTCTGCCTTGATGGTGGCAGTTGAGGGTATTTCTTCACTTGGGTAGGAAACTGCTGCTGTGGAGACCCACCCTGCCCTGTGTGATCACCTCACTTCTTTTTTTTTTTTTTTTTTAACATTTAGAAGATAACAATGTTTATTTAATCTAATTTCCCTCTCAACATCATGCCTTTCTTTCTTTTTTTTTTCTTTTCTTTTTTCTTTCTTTCTTTCTTTATTTTTTTTAGAGGCTAATTACAATATTATATTTGTTTTGCCATTCATTGACATGAATCCACCCCGGGTGTACATGTGCTCCCTCTTGACTTCTAATCAAACGCCTGAAGCCAGAGCCTGAGTGGTTGACCCACTGGCGAAACCAAGAAACCAGTTATTTGGGTCCCATGTAAAATTGGCTGCTTTGTCTTCTCCTGAAGTTGGACTTTTTTATTCGAGTGCTCTTGGTGTTCAAGAGGTAGTATCCCAAGCTTCCTGAATTTAGGTGATTACTTAGAGAAAAGAGTGGTTAAAACATTGAAATGTCCAGTTCTGAAGCGACCCACTTATTTTTTTTCAAAGCCTCGTTGAATTTTCTTCCTAGGATAATATCAGTGCAAGCCAGTTTCAAATGGGTCTCTAGGGGAAATGACAAGTCGCAGGACTTGTTGAGAGCACTGAACGCCGTGATGGATAAGTGAGGGGAATCCCAAGTGGAACCATTGATGTGAGAAGACAGTCAGAGTGAGGCTGGCACCCAGAAAAAAGAGGGGAACGTCTCCAGGAAGATGTTCTGACGGGCCTTAACCGACGAACCGTGTGCTTCAGCTTTTTTTTTTTTTTTTGGCCACACTGAGCAGCATATGGTATCCTAGTGCCCTGACCAGCGACTGAACCTGTGTCCTCTGCATTGGGAGCATGGAGGCTTAACCACTGGACCTCCAGGGAAGTCCCAAGAGAGTCCCAAGTGTGAATGCAAATATTTCAGGGAGGTACCGACAGAAATCAATGAATCTCTTTAGATATTTTTGCTATGTGACCATCTTCATGATTATGCGGTGATGTCAAACAACAAGGCCAAATGCTGTTTTTAGAAAAACCTCCTCTCCCTCACCCTGACCTGTCGCCATGCTTCATTCTTTTTGTTTATTTAATTGATGTGGAGTTACCTGAAACCTTGCAACTATCACGTGTCAGAATATTCCAGATTTTAACGAGGTAAAGTGTAACTCCCTTCCACAATTAGATACAACATTTCTTCATTAATACAGTACAGTTGTTCCTGTTGTGTTTGATAAATGAGGATTTCTCAGCCTTGAAGCTACTGACATTGGTGCCATATGTTTTGCTGTGGTGACAGCTGTCCTGTCCGTCTGGGATGTTGAGCCGAATTCCTGGTCTTCTACCCTCTGAATGTGAGAAACAACCCAAAATGTCTCCAGGCACTGTTGTGTCATTGACAAAGGAAGGGGGCAAAAATCATACCTGTTTATAGCCATGGTGATGATTGAACACTGTCAGCACACTTTCATCACTTCAGCTTGGATTTATATTTTCTTCTTTCCAAATGAATTTGGCCCCAAATATACACTTCCTCCCCTTCACCCAAAATACCCTATGGTTTCCAGAATGGTTAGGCTTTGGGATGCCAGGTGAGTGATTATGGCCCACACCCAAAACTTCAGGTCAGAGATAAAATAAAGCTGCTTTTAGGATGTTTTACTTTTATTTTTTGGGCCAAAATCCTGCTCAAAACTTTTACATACAGTATGGGAGAAAGTGAAGAAGAACTGGAAAGTGAAAAGGTTGGCTTAAAGCTCAACATTCAGAAAACTAAGATCATGGCATCCGGTCCCATCAGTTCATGGCAAACAGAAGGGGAAACAGTGGCTAACTTTTTGGGTAGGCTTAAAATCACTTCGGATGCTGATTGCAGCCATGAAATTAAAAGACTCTTACTCCTGGGAGTAAGGAAAGTGATGACGAATCTAGACAGCGTATTAAAAAACAGAGACATTATTTTGCCAACAAAGTTCCATCTAGCCAAGGCTATGGTTTTTCCAGTGGTCATGTATGGATGTGAGAGTTGGACTGTAAAGAAAGCTGAGCAGCGAAGAATTGATGCTTTTGAACTCTCGTGTTAGGGAAGACTCTTGAGAGTCCCTTGGACTGCAAGGAGAGCCAACCAATCCATCCTAAAGGTCATCAGGAGAGGTGGCCCTAAGATAGCAGGGGAATAGGATGGGGAGACCACTTTCTCCCCCAGAAATTCATTTTCAAAAAAACAACAACAAAACATTTAAACGCTGAGCAAATTCCACAAAACAACCTCTGAATGCTGTCAGAGGACATCAGGACCGAGTAAAGTAGCCCATTGTGTTCGAAAGGAGGTAAGACAAAATATAAAAGATAAAAAGAGAGAAAAAAGAGGTAGGGATGGAGATCCATCCCGGGAAGGGAGTCTTAAAAGAGGAGAAATTTCCAAACACCAGGAAACACTCTCACTAGCGGGTGTGTGGGGAGTTTTGGAATCTCAGAGGGCAGCATAAACAGGAGGAAAAATAAATAAAACCTACAGATTGCGCCGTGCCTAACGGCAACTCCTGGCACACGCAGCCACCACCAGCAAATGGGGGCTGAACAGGGATGCGTGGGCTGTATTGCTTAGGGTAAGGATCAGGCCTGAATGCCCTGAGGGCAATCTGATGGAACTAACATGAGATAGCCACCCAAACTGTGGGATAGCCAGAGAGAGAGAGGGAAAAAAACAAAACAAAACAGAGAATTATCCCGTGAAAGCCCTAACCTCAGTCTCTGCCAGGCCTTCACACAGAACAAAGGACTGAGTGAATGCCAGAGGAGACCTAGCAGGCTTCAGACCAGCCCATCCGCTGTCAGAAGACAGGCAGGCAGGGGTCATCCAGAGCCAGAAAGGGGAAATCTTGACCCCAGAGAGGCATCCTGTACCAAACTGAAAATAGGTTCCGTTGCTAACCAAGACTTCTTGGGATTCTGGACGGTTGACATCTGCTGGGAGGGTTGCGGCCAGAGATCAGCTCCCCAGAAGAGACACAGTGCACACCTGAGAGGGATGTGCCCACAGCAACCCAGAAACCCAAGCAGCTCGGATGGGGGAGGCGATAAGACACACACACACACACACAGAGATGGGGGAGGTGATAAGACACACACACACACCTGCGGGAGACTGTGCTCACCAAGAACCTGGTCGCCACAGTTGCTGGGACCTGGGAAGGGCATAAAACGCAGGCCCAACCTAGTCTGCACCTTTGTGGAGTACCTGAGAACCTGAACCTGAGCAGGTTAGACCTGGGAAGTGCACGCAACCCAGGGCCCGCCCCAGACAGTTCCTGGCAGAGCAACCTAGAGACTAAAAAGGGTAGACCGTGAAAGCACACATGCCATGAGCACAAACCCAGTGCGGCTGAAACACTGCGAGCACTCCCCACACACACCAGTGATACTTGTTTGCAGTGTTACTCCCTCCCCACAGCAGGACTGAACAAGTGAAACTAAAAAAGTGACCACTTTTGCCCCGTTGTGTCAGGGTGGATGTTAGACACTGAAGAGACCAGCAAAGAGAAGCTAAAATAAACAGAGGGAACTACTTTCGAAGTGGCAGGTGCAAGAGATCAAAACCCTGCAGTTAGCACCGACTACGTGGGAAGGGGCCTATAGGTCTTGAGAATTATAACACGGATCAAGGAACTATCTGAAACTGAACAGACCCCACACTGTCTGCAACAGCTCCAGAGAAGTTCCTAGATAATAAATTTATGTTTATCATTTTAAAAATTTTTATAAGTCCTCTATTACTCCTTTAATTTTCATTTTTAAACCTACTTGTACCTTGCCAAAAGAAGACCCTACTTTATTTCAATTTTTATTTTTTTTGCATTTTTGAAGTTGGATTAATATCTTTAAAAAAATATTTATTTTATTTGGAGGCTAATTACTTTACAATATTGTATTGGTTTTGCCATACATTGACATGAATCCGCCACGGGTGTACATGTGTTCCCCATCTTGAACCTCTCTCCCACATCCTTCCCAATAACATGACACCATTATGTATCATGAATTGAACCTGGACTGGCGATTCGTTTCTCATATGATATTATACATATTTCAATGCCATTCTCCCAAATCATCCCGCCTTCACACACTCAGACAGAGACCAAAAGACTGTTCTGTACATCTGTGTCTCTTTTGCTGTTCCGTGTACAGGGTTATTATTATCATCTTTCTAAATTCCACATAGATGCGATAGTATCAGTTCAGTTCAGTTCAGTCGCTCAGTCGTGTCCGACTCTCCGCGACCCCATGAATCACAGCACGCCAGGCCTCCCTGTCCATCACCAACTCCCGGAGTTCACTCAAACTCATGTCCACAGAGTCGGTGATGCCATCCAGCCATCTCATTCTCCGTCGTCCCCTTCTCCTCCCGCCCCCAACCTTTCCCAGCATCAGAGTCTTTTCCAGTGAGTCAACTCGTCTCATGAGGTGGCCAAAGTATTGGAGTTTCAGCTTTAGCATCAGTCCCTCCAATGAACATCCAGGATTGATCTCCTTTAGAATGGACTGGTTGGATCTCCTTGCAGTATAAGGGACTCTCAAGAGTCTTCTCCAACACCACAGTTCAAAAGCATCGATTCTTCGGCGATCAGCTTTCTTCACAGTCCAACTCTCACATCCATACATGACCACGGGAAAAACCATTGCCTTGATTAGACGGACCTTGGTCGGCAAAGTAATGTCTCTGCTTTTTAATATACTATCAAGGTTGGTCATAACTTTCCTTCCAAGGAGCAAGCGTCTTTTAATTTCATGGCTGCAATCAGCATCTGCAGTGATTTTGGAGCCCAAAAAAACAAAGTCT
Organism: Moschus berezovskii; assembly: GCF_049115385.1. NCBI lineage: Eukaryota > Metazoa > Chordata > Mammalia > Artiodactyla > Moschidae > Moschus > Moschus berezovskii. Next base: position 76,378,318 of record NC_142489.1, read on the forward strand.
GACACTGTTTCCACTGTTTTTCCATCTATTTCCCATGAAGTGATGGGACCAGATGCCATGATCTTTGTTTTCTGAATGTTGAGCTTCAAGCCAACCTTTTCACTCTCCTCTTTCACTTTCATCAAGAGGCTTTTGAGTTCCTCTTCACTTTCTGCCATAAGGGTAGTGTCATCTGCATATCTGAGGTTATTGATATTTCTCCCAGCAATCTTGATTCCAGCTTGTGCTTCTTCCAGCCCAGCGTTCCTCATGATGTACTCTGCATATAAGTTAAATAAGCACGGTGACAATATACAACCTTGACGCACTCCTTTTCCTATTTGGAACCAGTCTGTTGTTCCATGACCGGTTCTAACTGTTGCTTCCTGACCTGCATACAGGTTTCTCAAGAGGCAGGTCAGGTGGGCTGGGATTCCCATCTCTTTCAGAATGTTCCACAGTTTATTGTGATCCACACAGTCAAAGGCTTTGGCATAGTCAATGAAGCAGAAATAGATGTTTTTCTGAAACTCTCTTGCTTTCTCCATGATCCAGCGGATGTTGGCAATTTGATCTCTGGTGCCTCTGCCTTTTCTAAAACCTGCTTGAACATCTGGGAGTTCACGGTTTACATACTGCTGAAGCCTGGCTTGGAGAATTTTGAGCATGACTTTAGTAGCGTGTGAGATGAGTGCAATTGTGCGGTAGTTTGAGCATTCTTTGGCATTGCCTTTCTTTGGGATTGGAATGAAGACTGACCTCTTCCAGTCCTGTGGCCACTGCTGAGTTTTCCAAATCTGCTGGCATATTGAGTGCAGCACTTTCACAGCATCATCTTTCAAGACTTGAAATAGCTCAACTGATGTATTGGTATTTCTCTTTCTGGCTTAATTCACTCTGTACAATAGGCTCCAGTTTCATCCACCTCATTAGAATTGATTCAAATGTATCCTTTTTAACTGAGAGTAATAACCATTGTGTATATGTACCAAAGCTTTCTTATCCATTCGTCTGCAGATGGACATCTAGGTTGCTTCCATTTCCTTGCTAAAATAATCAGTGCTGCGATGAACATTGGAGTACATGTGTCTCTTTCAATACTGGTTTCCTCGGTGTGTATGCCCAGGAGTGTGATTGCTGGATCCTATGGCAGTTCTATTTCCAGTTTTTTAAGGAATCTACACACTGTTCTCCATAGTGGTTGTACTAGTCTGCATTCCCACCAACAGTGTAAGAGGGTTCCCTTTTCTCCACACCCTCTCCAGCATTTATTGCATGTAGACTTTTGGATAGCAGCCATTCTGACTGGTGTGAAATGGTATCTCATTGTGGTTTTGGTTTGCATTTCTCTGGTTATGAGGGATGTTGAGCATTTTTCACGTGTTTGTTAGATATCTGGATGTCTTCTTTGGAGAAATGTCTGTTTAGTTCTTTGGCCCAATTTTTGATTGGGTCGTTCATTTTTCTGGAGTTGAGCTGCAGGAGCTGCTTGTATATTTTAGAGATTGATTATTTGTCAGTTGTTTCATTTGCTATTATTTTCTCCCATTCTGAAGGCTGTCCTTTCACCGTATTTGTAGTTTCCTTTGGTGAGCAGGGCTTTTCATTTTAATTAGGTCCAATTATTTTATTTTTGCTTTTATTTCCAATATGCTGGGAGGTGGGTCATGGAGGATCCTGCTGTGATTTATGTCAGAGAGTGTTTTGCCTATGTTCTCCTCTTAGAGTTTAATACAACAGACTGGTTCCAAATAGGAAAAGGAGTACGTCAAGGCTGTATATTGTCACCTTGCTTATTTAAATTATATGCAGAGTACATCCTGAGGAACGCTGGGCTGGAAGAAGCACAAGCCGGAATCAAGATTGCTGGGAGAAATATCAATAACCTCAGATATGCAGATGACACTACCCTTATAGCAGAAAGTGAGGAGGAACTAAAAATCCTCTTGATGAAACTGAAAGAGGAGAGTGAAAAGGTTGGCTTGAAGCTCAACATTCAAAAAGCAAACATCATGCATCTGGTCCCATCACTTCATGGGAAATAGATGGAAAAACAGTGGAAACAGTGTCAGACTTTATTTTGGGGGCCTCCAAAATCACTGCAGATGCTGATTGCAGCCATGAAATTAAAAGACGCTTACTCCTTGGAAAGAAAGTTATGACCAACCTTGATAGTATGTTAAAAAGCAGAGACATTACTTTGCCAACAAAGGTCCGTCTACGCCAAGGCTATGGTTTTTCCCCTGTTCATGTATGGATGTGAGAGTTGGACTGTGAAGAAAGCTGATGACCGAAGAATTGATACTTTTGAACCGTGGTGTTGGACAAGACTCTTGAGAGTCCCTTGTTTTGCAAGGAGATCCAACCAGTCCATTTTAAAGGAGATCAATCCTGGGTGTTCATTGGAAGGACTGACGCTAAAGTTGAAACTGCAATACTTTGGCCACCTCATGTGATGAGTTGACTCCCTGGAAAAGATTCTGATGCTGGGAAAGGTTGGGGGCGGGAGGAGAATGGGACGACGGAGAATGAGATGACTGGATGGAATCACCGACTCTGTGGACATGAGTTTGAGTGAACTCCGGGAGTTGGTGGTGGACAGGGAGGCCTGGCATGCTTGATTCATGGGGTGGTGGAGAGTCGGACATGACTGAGCGACTGAACTGAACTGAACTGAACTGAATACAATATGAGATCAAAAACACTGTGGAGGGAACCAACAGTAGAAAAAAGACGCAAATGATAGGACAAGTGAGTTAGAAGATAGATTGGTAGAAAGAAATGAAACAGAGAGGAAAAAAGAAGAACCAAGTAAAAGAAATGAGGACAATCTCAGAGACCTCTGGTACCATGTTAAACGCCCCAACATTCGCATCATAGGAGTCCCAGAAGAAGACAAAAAGAAAGACCATGAGAAAATACTTGAGGAAATAATAATTGAAAACTTCCGTAAAATGGGGAAGGAAATAATCTCTCAAGTCCAAGAATTCCAGAGAGTCCCATCCAGGGTAAACCCAAGGTGAAATACCCCAAGACACACATTAACCAAATTAACAAAGATCAAACACAAAGAACAAATGTTAAAAGCAACAAGGGAAAAGCAACAAACAACACATAAGGGGATCCCCATAAGGATAACCGATGATCTTTCAATAGAAACTCTTCAGGCAAGGAGGGAATGGCAGGGCATACTAAAGTGTTGAAAGAAAATATCCTACAGCCCAGATGACTGTATTCAGCAAGGATCTCAATCAAATATGAAGGAGAAATCAAAAGCTTTACAGACAAGCAAAAGCTGAGAGAATTCAGCATCACCAAACCAGCTCTCCAACAAATGCTAAAGGACCTTCTCTAGACAGGAAACACAGAAACAGTGTATCACCTCGAGCCCAAAACAATAAAGTAAATGGCAATGGGATCATACGTATCAATAATCACCTTAAAAGTAAATGGGTTGAATGCCCCAACCTAAAGACAAAGACTAGCTGAAAGGATACCAAAACAAGACAAATATACATGTTGCCTACAAGAGACCCACCCCAAAACGAGGGACACACGCAGACTGAAAGTGAAGAACTGGAAAAAGATATTCCACACTATTAGAGACCAAAAGAAAGCAGGAGTCACAATGCTCATATCAGATAAGATAGACTTTAAAACAAAGGCTGTGAAAAGAGACAAAGAAGGACACCATATAATGATCAAAGGATCAATCCAAGAAGAACATATAACAATTATAAACATATATGCACCCAACATAGGAGCACTGCATTATGTAAGACAAATGCTAACAAGTATGAAAGAGGAAGTTAACAATAACACAATAATACTGGGAGAATTTAATACCCCACTCACAACTATGGATAGATCGGTTAAACAAAAAATTAACAAGGAAACACAAACGTTAAATCATCCAATAGACCAACTAGAACTAATTGATATCGATAGGACATTTCACCCCAGAACAGTGAATTTCACCTTCTTCTCAAGCTCACACGGAACCTTCTCCAGATTAAATCATATCCTGGGCCATAAATCTAGCCTTGGTAAATTCAAAAATCTTGAAATCATTCCAAGCATCTTTTCTGACCACAATGCAGTAAGATTAGATCTCAATTACAGGAGAAAATCTATTAAAAATGCCAACATAGGGAGGATGAACAACACATTGCTTAATAACTAACGACTCATAGAAGAAATCAAAATATACATAGAAACGAATGAAAATGAAAATGCAACAACCCAAAACCTGGGGCGGGGGGGGCGCTGTAAAAGCAGTGCTAAGGGGAAGGTTCATAGCAAAACAGGCATACCTCAATAAACAAGAAAAAAGTCAACTAAATAACCTAATTCTACACCTAAAGCAACTAGAAAAGGAAGAAATGAAGAGTCCGAGGGTGAGTATAAGGAAAGACATCTTAAAAATTAGGGCAGAAATAAATGCAAAAGAAGCAAAAGAGACCAGGGCAAAAATCAACAAAACCAAAAGCTGGTTCTTTGAGAGGGTGAATAAAATTGACAAATCACTAGCCAGACTCATCGGGAAACAAAGGAAGAAAAACTAAATCAATAAAAGTAGAAATGAAAATGGAGAGATCACAGCAGACAACACAGAAACACAAAGGATAATAAGAGACTACTACCAGGAATTATATTCCAATAAAATGGACAACTTGGAAGAAATGGCCAAATTCTTAGAAAAGTACAACTTTCCAAAACTGAACCAGGAAGAAATAGAAAATCTGAACAGACCCACCACAAGCATGGAAATTGAATCTCTAATGAGAAATCTTCCAGCAAAATAAAGCCCAGGTCCAGATGGCTTCATAGCTGAATTCTACCAAAAACTTAGAGAAGAGCTAACACCTCTCCTGCTCAAACTCTTCGAGAAAATTGCTGAGGAAGGGAAACTTCCAAACTCATTCTATGAGGCCACCATCACCCTAATCCCAAAACCTGGTAAAGATCCCACAAAAAAAAAAAGAAAACTATAGGCCAATATCACTGATGAACATAGATGCAAAAATCCTTAACAAAATTCTAGAAATCAGAATCCAACAACACATTAAGAAGATCATACACCATGACCAAGTGGGCTTTATCCCAGGGATGCAAGAATTCTTCAATATCCACAAATCAATTAAGGTAATACACCACATTAACAAACTGAAAAATAAAAATCATATGATTATCTCAATAGATGCAGAGAAAGCCTTCGACAAAATTCAACATCCATTTATGTTAAAAACCCTCCAGAAGGCAGGAATAGAAGGATCATATCTCAACATAATAAAAGCTATATATGACAAACCCACAGAAAACATTATCCTCAATGCTGAAAATCTGAAAGCATTTCCCCTAAATTCAGGAACAAGACAAGGGTGCCCACTCTCACCGATACTGTTCAACATAGTTCTGGAAGTTTAGGCCACAGCAATCAGAGCAGAAAAAGACATAAAAGCAAACCAAACTGGAAAAGAAGAAGTAAAACTTTCACTGTTCGCTGATGATATGATCCTATACACAGAAAACCCTAAAGTCTCTACCAGAAAACTACTAGAGTTAATCAATGAATACAGCAAAGGTGCAGGATATAAAATCAACACACCGAAATCCCTTGCATTCCTACACACTAATAATGAGAAAATAGAAAGAGAAATTAAGGAAACTATTCCATTCACTGTTGCAAAGAAAAGAATAAAATACTTTGTAATGTATCTATCTAAAGATACAAAAGACCTGTACAGAGAAAACTATAAAACACTGGTGAAAGAAATCAGAGACAATAATAATAGATGGAGAAATATACCGTGTCCGTGGATTGGAAGAATAAGTATTGTGAAAATGAGTATATTATGCAAAGTAATTTATAAGTTCAATGCAATCCCTATCAAGCTACCAACGGTGTTTTTCACAGAGCTAGAACAAATAATCTCACAATTTGTATGAAAATATAAAAAACCTCGATAGCCAAAGCAATCTTGAGGAAGAAGAATGGAAATGTGGGAATCAACCTGCCGGACTTCAGGATCTACTACAAAGCCACAGTCATCAAGACAGTATGGTACTGGCATAAAGACAGAAATATAGATCAATGGAACAAAATAGAAAGCCAGAGATAAATCCACGGACCTATGGACACCTTATCTTTGACAAGGGATGCAAGAATATTCAATGGAAAAAAGACAATCTCTTTAACAAGTGGTGCTGGGAAAACTGGTCAACCACTTGTAAAAGAATTAAACTAGAACACTCCCTAACACCATACACAAAAATAAACTCAAAATGGATTAAAGATCTAAATGTAAGACCAGAAACTATAAAACTCCTAGAGGAGAACATAGGCAAAACCCTCTCCGACATAAATCACAGCAGGATCCTCCATGACCCACCTCCCAGAATATTGGAAATAAAAGCAAAACTAAACAAATGGGACCTAATTAAAGTTAAAAGCTTCTGCACAGCAAAGGAAACTATAAGCAAGGTGAAAAGACAGCCTTTAGAATGGGATAAAATAATAGCAAATGAAACAACTGACAAAGAATTCATCTCCAAAATATACAAGCAGCTCCTCCAGCTCAATTCCACAAAAATAAAAGACCCAATCAAAAAATGGGCCAAGGAACTAAACAGACATTTCTCCAAAGAAGACATACAGATGGCTAATAAACACATGAAAAAATGCTCAGCATCCCTCATTATCAGAGAAATGCAAATCAAAACCACAATGAGATACCATTACACACGAGTCGGAATGGCTGCTATCCAAAAGTCTACATGCAATAAATGCTGGAGAGGGTGTGGAGAAAAGGCAACCCTGTTACACTGTTGGTGGGAATGCAGACTAGTACAGCAACTTTGGAGAACAGTGAGGAGACTCCTTAGAAAACTGGAAATAGAACTGCCATACGACACAGCAATCACACTCCTGGCCATACACAGTGAAGAAACCAGATTTGAAAGAATCACATATACTCCAATGTTCATCGCAACACTGTTTATAATAGCCAGAAAATGGAAGCAACCTAGATGTCCATCTGCAGACGAATGGATAATAAAGCTTTGGTACATATACACATGGAATATTAATCAGCCATTAAAGAGAATACTTTTGAATCAGTTCTAATGATGTGGATGAAACTGGAGCCTATTATACAGAGTGAAGTAAGCCAGAAAGAAAAACACCTGTACAGTATACTAACGCATATATATACAATTTAGAAAGATGATAACGATAACCCTGTATGCAAGACAGTAAAAGAGACACAGGTGTGTAGAACAGTCTTTTGGACTCTGTGGGAGAGGGCGAGGGTGGGATGATTTGGGAGAATGACATTGAAACATGTATATTATCATATGTGAAATGCATCGCTAGTCCAGTTTCGATGCATGAGACAGGATGCTCGGGGCTGGTGCATGGGGATGACCCAGAGGGATGGGATGGGGAGTGAGGTGGGAGGGGTTTCAAGATGGGAACACATGTACACCCGGGGTGGATTCATGTCAATGTATGGCAAAACCAACTAATATAATATTGTAAAGTAAGTAGCCTCCAATAAAAAATAAATAAATAAATATAAAAAAAGAAAGCAACCCTTCCTTCACTTATCAGTTACAGTGGTAACCCTGATAACTGCTTTTCTTGAAAGTTGTGTCGTAAAGTTGGTTATTGTAATGAGAACAAAATTTGCATTAGGAACGGTGTTATAAGTGCGGGTCATGTCTTTGGCCAAGGTCCTACTTTCTGATATACCATGTATCGAATCAATTTTTCTTTGTGCCTCTCATCACTCTTTAAATAAACTTTATTTAGTGTCTGATGCTGCTGCTGCTAAGTCGCTTCAGTTATGTCCGACTCTGTGTGACCCCACAGATGGCAGCCCACCATGCTCCACTGTCCCTGGGATTCTCCAGGCAAGAACAATGGAGTGGGTTGCCATTTCCTTCCCCAATGCATGAAAGTGAAAAGTGAAAGTAAAGTTGCTCAGTTGTGTCCGACTCTTCGTGACCCATGGACTGCAGCCTACCAAGCTCCTCTGTCCATGGGATTTCCCAGGCAAGAGTACTGGAGTGCGGTGCCATTGACTTCTCTGTATTTAGTGTCTAATACAAGAAAAAGACTGGAGTAGGCATTTGAAAAAAAAAAAAAAATCCTGATGGATTAACTGTCCATTTTTATCTCCCTGTCTTTTCTTGCTGGAACGTACTTTCACATTTGTCTGTTCTGTTACATTCTACTTATCCTTCAAGACCTAAACAACCCTTCTGTCTCAGGCTGCCCTTTTGGATTAAAGTCAAACAAATTCTGTCAATATTAATCCCACTCTTCTCTTTGCTGCCAGGCATGGGGCATTGTGACAGCATTTATCACCTCTTATTTTGGTGAGTGATATGTTTAGCCTCCACCCTCTGTGTTCAGAGTTGATTTGGGGTAGGGACTGTCTCGTCCGGACTGGTTGCTGCCAGCATCTAGAACGTAGTTAACATGTAATACCTGTTTAGAAGAGTTATGAATCTTTAGGTTGTTTGATACAGTCTTTAGTTGGTGTATCTGACTGGCTAAGGCAAAGAGAAAATTCGGCTTCAAGTATCTTCAAACTTCCAAGGCAGTTTAACTTGAAAAATGGTACTTGTGAACCTGTGTGCAGGGTGGAAATAGAGACGTGGACGCAGAGAACGGATATGTGGACCCCACGGAGAAGGAGAGGGTGGAATGCACTGAAAGAATAGCACTGACCTATATACACTGACTTGTGTAGCGTGGACAGCTGGTAGGGAAATGCCGTCTAGTGCAGGAAGCTCAGCTCGGTGCTCTGTGATGACCCAGAGTGGTGGCTTGTGGGGAGGAGAGGAAGGCTTAACAGGGAGGGGTCATATGTATGCATTTGGCAGATTCCCTTGTAGCTCAGCTGGTAAAGAATCAGCCTGCAATGTGGGAGACCTCGGTTATATCCCTTGGTTGGGAAGATCCCCTGGAGAAGGGAAAAGGCTACCCACTCCAGGATTCTGGCCCCAGGATTCTGGACTATACAGCCCGTGGGGTTGCAGAATCGGATATAACTGAGCAACTTTTCACTTTTGAGAAGGAAATGGCAACCCACTCCTGTCCTCTTGCCTGGAAAATCCCATGGATGGAGGAGCCTGATGGGCTAGAGTACATGGGGTCGCAACAAGTCAGACACAACTGAAGCGACTTAGCTGCAGCAGCCAGTATGAGAGTCTTGTCTTGCAGCAAACCATTAAGCACGGGAGTTCTCAAGACAGACTCAGAGGTGTTCTTTCATCCTGTGGAGGAAGGGGGCTCAGGACATGATTTAGGGCAAGTCACTGCCCGAGTACAGGGAGGAAGGCCTTCCCGCTCACGGGCACAGTTGAGAAGGAGAGGACAGGGTGCTGAGGTAGAAGAGCCACCTGCTCTTCCCGGTTCTGCATGCAAGTTGGGAGGGGGTTTGCAGACAATGCAGACCACGTCCGTTTCCCCATATTCAGTCTTGGGACCTGGGACACCCTCCTACTGTGTAGGGTGTACAACCTTCCAGCGTCAATCTTCTGCTTTTGATCAGTCTATGATGGAGGTTGGACATCAAAACTATCATCAGGAAGAGACAGACAGCTCCCAGGTGAGTCAAGGCTGAAGACCACTGTTCCAGGCAGGGGAATCTAAGATGTAGACAAGGATGAGCACGAATGATCTTTGAGAAGTTCTCATTGTGGCCACCCGGGTGGTGGTGATGGTGGTGGTGGTTCAGGCACTCAGTCGTGTCTGACTCTTTTGAGATCCCTCTGGACTGTAGCCCACTAGGATCATCTGTTCATGGGATTCTCCAGGCAAGAATACTGGCGTGGGTTGCCATTCCCTTCCCGAACCAAGGATAGAGCCCCAGTCTCCTGTATTGGATTGACAGTCAAATTATTTGCTGCGGAGCCACCAGGGGAGCTGGGTCACAAGGTTACCAGAACCATAATGCAGGTTTGGGAGAGGGAGGTGCCTAAATAGAAAGCCAGGGCTAAATAAGCCTCAGCTTCATCATCAGGCTTCCCTGGTGGCCCAGTTGGTAAAGACTCCACCCACAATGCAGGAGACCTGGATTCCATTCCTGGGTAGGGAAGATCCTCTGGAGAAGGGAAACAGCTACCCACTCCATTATTCTGGCCTGGAAGTCCCATGGACTATAGTCCATGAGGTCGCGAAGAATCAGGCATGACTGAGAGACTTTCACTGTCACTTTTCATCATTAAGAGATAGAAAAGATTCTGCACAGCTTCTTGACAACAGTCCTAGAAATGCTGGGAGAATAAGGCCAGCCATTAGAGAGTGGGACTTACCAGCAGTCCCCAACCTTTTTGAAATCAGGAAGTGGTTTGTGGAAGTCAATTTTTCCATGGGCTGGGGGTGCAAGTGGATGCTTTCCGGTTGATTGAAGCACATTCCATTTAATGTTCATTTTATTTTATTTTTATTATGACAACAGCTCCACCTCAGATCATCAAGCATTAGTCTCCAGAGGTTGGGGACTCCTGACTTAGATTGCTGTGCTTCGTCACTCAGTTGTGTCTGATTCTTTGCAACTCCCCAGACTGCAACCCACCAGGCTCCTCTATTCAAGGGATTCTAATATTGGAGTGGGTTGCCATGCCCTTCTCCAGGGCATCTTTCCTACCCAAGGATTGAACCCACATCTCCCGCATTACAGGCGCCTTCTTTACTGTCTGAGCCACCAGGGAAGCCCCAGAATACTGGGAGTGGGTAGCCTATCCATTTTCTAGGGGATCTTCCCCACCCAGGAATCGAGCAGGGGTCTCCTGCATTGGAGACAGATTCTTTACCAGCTGAGCTACCAGGAAAGCTGTTTACTCTGTAGAGTACTGATGAATTAAGTTCTGCTCTGCATAAAAGTCAAGTGGCTGTGGAGTATGTTACTTGTTTAGAATGATTCTGTTTATTCTTACCTAAAATGGTCACTGAGTTTCTAAATAGCCATGACTTTGTTGAGTCTACTGTTTGAACCATGTTTTTATTTTTATTTATTTATTTTGTCATTTTATGATTAGTTTATTTCACTTAGCATGTGCCCTAAAGGTGTTATTATACCCACGTAAACGACAGAATGATTTCTGTTTGTTTCCAAGGCAAATCGATCAATATTATAGTAAGCCAAGTCTGTGCGCCAACCAGTAATGCTGAAGAAGCCGAAGTTGAATGATTTTATGAAAACCTACAAGAAGTTTTAGAACTAATACCCGAAAAAGAAGTCTTTTTCATTACAGAGGACTGGAGTGCAAAAGTAGGAAGTCAAGAAACACCTGGAGTAACAGGCAAATTTGGCCTTGGAGCATGAAATGAAGCAGGGCAAAGGCTAATAGACATTTGCCAAGAGAACGCATAGCAAACACCCTCTTCCAACAACACAAGAGAAGACTATACACAAGGACATCACCAGATGGTCAACAGTGAAATCAGACTGATTATATTATTTGCAGCCAAAGATGGAGAAGCTCTATACAGTCAGCAAAAACAAGACCAGGAGCTGACTGTGGCTCAGATCATGAACTCCTTATTGTCAAATTCAGACTGAATTTGAAGAAAGTAGGGAAAACCACTAGACATTCAGATATGACCTAAATCAAATCTCTTATGATTATACAGTTGAAGTAAGAAACAGATTTAAGGGACTAGATCTGATAGATAGAGTGCCTGATGAACTATGGATGGAGGTTCGTGACATTGTACAGGAGACAGGAACCAAGACCATTCCCATGGAAAAGAAATACAAAAAAGCAAAATGGCTGTCTGAGGAGGCCTTACAAATAGCTGTGAAAAGAAGGGAAGCGAAAAGCAACGGAGTAAAGGAAAGATATAAGCATCTGAATGCAGAGTTCCAAAGAATAGCAAGGAGAGATAAGAAAGCCATCCTCAGCGATCAGTGCAAAGAAATACAGGGAAACAGCAGAATAGGAAAAACAAGAGATCTCTTCAAGAAAATTAGAGATATCAAGGGAATATTTCATGCAAAGATGGGCTCAATAAAGGACAGAAATGATATGGACCTAACAGAAGCAGAAGATATTAAGAAGAGTTAGCAAGAATACACAGAAGAACTGTACAAAAAAGATCTTCACAACCAAGATAATCACGATGGCATGATCACTCACCTGGAGCCAGATATCTTGGAATGTGAAGTCAAGTGGGCCTTAGAGAGCATCACTATGAACAAAGCTAGTGGAGGTGATAGAATTCCAATTGAGCTATTTCATATCCTGAAAAATGATGTTGTGAAAGTGCTGCACTCAATATGCCAGCAAATTTGGAAAACTCAGCAGTGGCCACAGGACCGGAAAATGTCAGTCTTCATTCCAATCCCAAAGAAAGGCAAGGCCAAAGAATTCTCAAACTACTGCACAGTTGGACTTATCTCACACGCTAGTAAAGTCATGCTCAAAATTCTCCAAGCCAGGCTTCAGCAATATGTGAACGGTGAAATCCAGATGTTCAAGCAGGTTTTAGAAAAGGCAGAGGAACCAGAGATCAAATAGCCAACATCCGCTGGATCATGGAGAAAGCAAGAGAGCTCCAGAAAAACATCTATTTCTGCCTCATTGACTATGCCAAAGCCTTTGACTGTGTGGATCACAATAAACTGTGGAACATTCTGAAAGAGATGGGAATCCCAGACCACCTGACCTGGCTCTTGAGAAACCTGTATGCAGATCAGCAAGCAATAGTCAGAACTGTACATGGAACAACAGACTGGTTCCAAATAGGAAAAGGAGTACGTCAAGGTTGTATATTGTCACCCGTCTTATTTAACTTCTATGCAGGGTACATCATGAGGAACGCTGGGCTGGAAGAAGCACAAGCTGAAATCAAGACTGCTGGGAGAAATATCAATAACCTCAGATATTCAGATGACATCACCCTTATGGCCGCAAGTGAAGAGGAACTAAAAAGCCTCTTGATGAAAGTGAAAGAGGAGAGTGAAAATGTTGGCTTGAAGCTCAACATTCAGAAAATAAAAATCATGGCATCTGGTCCCATCACTTCATGGTAAATAAATGGGGAATCAGTGGAAACTGTCAGACTTTATTTTTTGGGGCTCCAAAATCACTGCAGATGCTGATTGCAGCCAGGAAATTAAAAGACACTCCTTGGAAGGAAAGTTATGACCAACCTAGATAGCATATTAAAAAGCAGAGACATTACTTTGCCAACCAAGGTCCGTCTAGTCAAGTCTATGGTTTTTCCCGTAGTCATGTATGGATGTGAGAGTTGGACTGTGAAGCAAACTGATCACGAAGAATTGATGCGTTTGAACTGTGGTGCTGTAGAAGACGCTTGAGAGTCCCTTGGACTGCAAGGAGATCCAACCAATCCATTGTAGAGGAGATCAATCCTGGGTGTTCATTGGAAGGACTGATGCTAAACTGAAACTCCAATACTTTGGCCACCTCATTGGACGATTTGACTCAGGGAGGGATTGGGGGTGGGAGGAGACAGGGACGACAGAGAATTATATGGCTGGATGACATCACCAGCTCGATGGACATGAGTTTGAGTGAACTCTGGGAGTCGGTGATGGACAGGGAAGCCTGGCGTGCTGGGATTCATGGGGTCGCAAAGAGTCAGACATGACTGAGCGACTGAACTGAACTGAACTTTACTAGCATCAGTACATCCACACTGTGACATATGTCAAAATTTCTTTCTTTTTAAGTGAATAATGTTCAATTATCTGCAAATATCATGGCATCTAGTCCCACCTCTTCATGGGAAATAGATGGGGAAATAGTGGAAACAGTGTCAGACTTTATTTTTGGGGGCTCCAAAATCACTGTGGATGCTGATTGCAGCCAGGAAATTAAAAGACGCTTACTCCTTGAAAGAAAAGTTATGACCAACCTAGATAGCATATTAAAAAGCAGAAACATTACTTTGTCAACAAAGGTCCATCTAGTCAAGGCTATGATTTTTCCCGTGGTCATGTATGGATGTGAGAGTTGGACTGTGAAGAAAGCTGATCGCCGAAGAATCGATGCTTTTGAACTGTGGTGCTGGAGAAAACTCTTGAGAGTCACTTGTACTACCAGGAGATCCAACCAGTCCATTCTAAAGGAGATCAATCCTGGGTGTTCATTGAAAGGACTGATGCTAAAGCTGAAACTCCAGTACTTTGGCCACCGCATGCGACGAGATGACTCCCTCGAAAAGACTCTGATGCTAGGAGGGATTGTGGGTGGGAGGAGACGGGGACGACAGAGAATGATCTGGCTGGATGGCATCACCAACTCAATGGACATGAGTTTGAGTGAACTCCGGGAGTTGGTGATGGACAGGGAGGCCTGGCAAGCTGTGGTCCATGGGGTCACAAAGTGTCTGACACGACTGAGCGACTGAACTGAACTGATCTGCAAATAGCACACTTTGTTTTTCCATTCATCCGTCAATAGATCCTTGGGGAGCTTCCACTTTTTTAGCTGTTGTGAAAAATGGTATTATATACATGGGTGTACAAATATCTTTTCAAGACTCTGCTTTCAATTCCTTTGAGTATATACATGTAAGTGGAATTGTTGGATCATGTGTGTGCGTTCAGTCACTGTCTTGTCCAACTCTTTGTTACCCCAAGGTCTGCAGCACACCAGGCTTCCCTGTCCTTCAGCATCTCCCAGGGTTTGCTCAAAGTCATGTCCACTGAGTCAGTGATGCTATCTAACCAGCTTATCTTCTAGCGCCCTCTCTTATGCCTTCAGTCCTTCCCAGCGTCAGGGTCTCTTCCAATGTGTTGCTGAATTTAATTTTCTAAGTCATAGGTACCTGGAGCCATTTGTTGACAGTGATTGGTAGTAAGAGACAGAGAATCTTTATGAAGAAAAGGTGTTTTCTTTTTTCTTTACATCCTAACTCCTTTATAGTTCCAATAAACATTCTTGAGATGGCACATACCTGCAGTTGAGGAAGGGGTCTTCAGGCCTCCTAAATTGCAGTTTTTGGAATGAACCATGTTTTTAGTGAAGAAAACTCCATTTTTAAAGTAAATTTAACTTATATATTAATGAGTGTAGTTCTCTATTAATGAGTTCTCATAATTAGAGCTATTGCTAATGTAACAGAGGAGCCTGGTGAGCTAGAGTCCAGGGGGTTTACAAAGAGCCAAACACAGCTGAGTGACTAAATAACAGCGGGAAACTTGTAGGTCATGAAAGTAGACTTTTGAATTTCGTTTGTGGATGGACAAACTCACACTCAAGTTCAGTGCAGTTGCTCAGTCATGTCCAACTCTTTGCGACCCCATGTACTTCAGCATGCCAGGTGTCCCTATCCATCACCAATTTCCAGAACTTTCTCAAACTCACACCTATTGAGTTGGTAATGCCATCCAACCATCTCTTCGTCTGTTGTCCCCTTCTCCTGCCCTCAATCTTTCCCAGCATCAAGGTCTTTTCCAGTGAATCAGTTCTTCGCATCAGGTGGCCAAATTATTGGAGCTTCAGCTTTAGCATCTGTTCTTCCAATGAATTTTCAGGAGTGATTTCCTTTAGGATGGTCTCGTTTGATATCCTTGCAGTCCAAAGGACTCTCAAGAGTCTTCTCCAACACCACAGTTCAAAAGCATCAATTCTTTGGTGCTCAGCTTTCTCAAAACGGCATCATTATTTCATAGAAGAAGTGTAAGTTATTTGTACTCCTGTACGAGTTTACATTTTAAGAAATAACATTTTTCTTATTTCTAAAGAAACACATTCTTCCTAGAGTATTTAGAGAATACAGACACAAATTTAGAGAAACAAAAATTGACTACCCATGTAAAAATTAATATATGTGATATATATACCATACACTCATAGGTAAATGGAATGTATAATTTACTGTATAAAAATTTCTATCTCAAACTTGGTACAAAACATTATATAAAAAGCCATCAAATGAGATCATCTAACCTAATAACTTCCTGGTGGCTCAGTGGTAAAGGATCAGCCTGTTAATGCAGGAGACATAGATTCAATTGCTGGATCAGGAAGATCCCCTGGAGAAGGAAATGCAACACACTCCAGTATTCTTGGCTGGAGAATCCCCTGGACAGATGGAGAAGTCTAGTAGGGTACAGTTCATGGGGTCTCAAAGAATGGATACAAGTGAGTGACTAACACTTTCAACCTAATAGCTGCCAGTAACTTGATGGATTATACAGTCAATGGCCTAACATTAAGTGTATATATTACTCCCTTTTGCATATCTCACTTCCAGACATCTTATCAATAATCTAGACTTGTGAACATCATATCAACTTCTGGTAGTGTCCACTTGTGAATGATGTGAAGAGGGGAAAGATTATGTTAGATATGGAGGTTTAATGATTTGCTTAGGCTTTTCACCACTTAAATGGGGTCTTCCCACTGGCTTTTACAACCATGCTATCTGAATTTGTGTTTTAATAAACTTATAATTTATGACTTGCCATGGGTGTCAGTGCTAGAAGTATTAAATACACGAAGATCTAGGCTGTCTATTAAGTAACATGATAAAGTTTTTTAACATACCCATCAGAGCTGATACTTTCAAGTAAGTGTTTTATTCAACACAGTCCTGTTAAGAACTGATTAACCGTCTCCTTCATCTATGAATATATTTATTCAGCAGTGTCGCCTGTGAGTGCTCTGTGTTTGACATTTTTCATGGCTCGTGGGTGTAATAATGAATGAGGCAGGTAGGCTAAAGTCTCATGAGAAAGAAAGATGGCGCCCAGCCATTGCAAGACAGGGGTGTAATCCTTCAGTTGGCACTGATGATGTGAAACCCTACCCAACCTAGTCCCTGGAGTCAGGTCACTTGTTAAAACAACATGACTCCTCGGAGAAGGAGATGGCAACCCATTCCAGTATTCTTGCCTGGAAAAGTCCATGGACAGAGGAGCCTGGTGGGCTACACTCCATGCGGTTACATGCATGAGAGTGGAGGGAGATGGGTTGGTAGCAATAAACTGGTAGAACTAAAAAAAAAAAAAAAAGACTCCTAAGGTGAATCCTGGCCATTGGAATTCCAGATTATGAGTAAAGGGTTTAAAAGTTCATTCATTATCAGTAGTTCCATTTGCAACAGCGTGGGTAGACCTAGAGATTGTCATACTGAGTGAAGTCAGTCAGACAGAGAAAGAGAAATAGCATGTGATATCATATTGCTTATACTTGGAATCTAAAAAGGAATCATACAGATGGACTTACTTACAAAACATAAACAGACTCACTTAGAGAATGAACGTATGGTTATGTGTGTGCAGTGGGGGCTTGGCGGGAAAGATGGGGGGAGGGATAGTTAGGGAGTTTTGGATGCACATGCACACACTGCTGTATCTAACATAGAGAACCAGCAAGGACCTGCTGGACAGCACAGGGAACTCTGCCCAATATTATTAACAGCCTAAATGGGAAAAGAATTTGAAACACAATAGATACATGTGTATGCAGAACTGAATCCGTTTGCTGTACGCCTAAAACTAACACACCATTGTTAATCACCTATGTGGTTATTTCATGACGTGTGAGTCAAATTGTTACATTCTCCATCTCAAACTTACACAGTGCTGTATTCTAATCACATCTCAAAAAGTACGTTATCATAACTGTATCATAGTCGCTGTAAAAGCGGGATGCTCTTGGAATTCTCTTCAAAAGTTTAGGGTATTTTATTGACTGTTCCTTAGAGGGACAAATGATAAACATTTCATGTAAATTGGATTCTTTTCATATGAGTATTGCTAGTTGAGAACAGTGTTAGAGTCATACTTAAACATTTTGTTTTGTCATTTTATTTATTGTTTTTGGCTGTGCTGGGCCGTGGCTGGCTTTTGAGTGGACTTTCTTTGGTTGTGGTTATCAGGGGCTCCTCTTCATTTGCAGGCTTCTCATTGCAGTGACTTTAGGCACACAGGTTTCAGTAGTTGTGATTCATGGGCTTAGCTGCTCTGTGGCATGTGGAATCTTCCCAGACCAGGAATCAAACCTTGGTTCAACTCTGCATTGGTAGGCAGAGTCCCAATCACTGGATCACCAGGGAAGTCCCCATGCTTAACCTTTTAAAAGTTCTGGCATTTGGTAAAGGGAACGGCATACAGTAGGCCCTTAGTGACTATTTGCTGCTAATTGCGTGAGAGGTCTGACAAAATGATTGACGTACACCTGGAAAGTTCTGTTGCTGGCCTAAAAACAGACAGGCCTGTGCTGACCCAGCTTTACTAGTGGCATTTTTCATTCATTGTGTCATTTCCAGAAACTCTTCAGAGATGATAGACTCCCTTGGACAAGAGAGGCAGGCTGCCAAAGCCCACTGAACGTGCTTCTGATACTCAGTGTGAGTACTCAGCAAGGACCATACATATTCGGATTTTAAAATTCCAGTGCATTTAAATCACATCAGTGTGATTTACAGCAACTCAGTTCGCATGTACATTGATAGCTTTACACACAGACACCCACTCACAGAGTGAAAGTTTAATGGTTCTGGCTTAAGGTAAGTCAGCATTTTGTTTTTCCTCATTCATGCAGACTGTTTGGTTCAAATTCAGGAAGTGCCACATATAGCTGTGTGACCTTGGGAAGGTTACTTAACCTCTCTGTTTTTCAGTTCTTTACATTATATATTATGGATAACACAATGTAATTAACACCTAAATTATAGAATGTGTGTGAGGCTAAGTGAGTTAATGTGTATAAGGAGCCTAGAATTCTGTTTGTCACATGGTAAGAACTGTTTCACTATTGCATTGTTATTATTTTCCACCATAACAATATTAACATTGGAAATATTTAATTTACCAGATAATCACTAAATTGTTAATATGTATAAGAAAATATTATTATGCTTAAAATTTTAAATATTTCTGAATCCAGATAAGTTAATATATAGAGTGTAGAATACCTTTTGTCACATAGTAACTATTATTTTTGTTATCCTTAACTTAATAGTGTTATATGTAATAATATTAACATTAAGAACACTTAGATTACTGGATCCAACTACCATTTTAATGGTTTTGATTATTTTTAATATTTTCAGTATGTAGAAAAACCTGAATTATCAAAATGAGAATGAAATTAAATGGTTACTTTGGAAATGCAGTAATTTAGAATACCTTTCCTCTCTAGATGAAACGTGTCCTCAAGAAATCCAGTTCCTTGCAATTGACTATATTTTAAAATTCTAACTCATTTTCCTTGCCATTTATAGATTGAGTGTTATTAAAATATTCATATCTTTCAGCTAATGTGGCATAACAAATTTAATTTGCACAACAAAGATGACATGACTAGAACACGATCTATAATCACTTTTTTTAAGCCTCACGCTGTAGGCACTTCATCAGAAAGAGAGACAAGTCAGACATATTTTGTAACTCTATAAAGCCTTCCAAATAAACTCTTAGAAAGTGATGCAGTAATACAGTTTGGAAAAAAGCATTTTGTAAGGTTTTCACGGCATCTCAGTTGAGTAAGGTACCACTGTGCCATTCTTGACAGAGTTGTTTGACACATATGGGGGTGTTTCGTGTTATTTTTCATTGAGGAGTCTCTACTCAGCAATAGAATCTGATATTGTGAAGGAGGGATGGGGGAGAAATGGAGGGGGAAAACCACAGGCTACAATGCTGGTCCGGAGGCACCTCCGGGGCAGACATGACCAGACGCTTGTACTGATAAGTCTGGTCTCCCTCTGGCTGGGGCCTTCCCTCAAAGAGTGGGGCCTCTCGAAGCCTGGGAGCAGATCCCAGGGGATGTCGCTGGAGGCCCGTCACCCGGTGTCCTCCTCCCTGCACGGGACAGAACATGGGCTCTTCCTCAAAGGCAGATGTGAGCTGCGCATCTCTGAGGCCGCTCTCCCCGGTTTCTGAATCCAGCTGAGCATCTGTCTAGAGACTGATCGTTTGCTCTTTGTACCAGAGACGTTCAGGGTTCAACACGGACACACGTCTGGGGTGTCCGGTTTCACCGAGTGTCTTCTCTGAGGATGAGTCACGTTGCCTTCTGGTTCTTTGGGAGCGTGTGTGAGAGGCCGGTAAAGATTAGCTCCGGGGGTTTCACGATGATTAACCTTGTCTCTCTGAAGGGCTCTGCCTTTGGCACTGAATGTTATTATTATTTCTGGTGGGGAAGGAGGGGGAGGGAGCAGGAGGAGGGGGAATTATAGCAGTAAAAGCAGGTGGGGAAGGGAGTAACAGAAGGAGTAACAGTAGCAACAGCAACAATAATCACATTGTTACTATTTTTGGGACCTGCTGCTGAGATGTGGCATGTGAAATGTTATGCAATACTTACACCGCTGCTGCAGAGCAAGTGTCGGTGTTAACTTTAATTTTAGACCTGATACATGCAGAGGTTATGTAACTTGCCCCAGCTCATCAAGCCAGTGAATGACAGATGTGAAAGCCAGACCCACGTGGCAGGGATCCCCAGGCGTGTGCTCCTAACCCATACCATTTGTAATCAAGACATGGGCGAGATTACTCCATAGGCTCTTTGTGTTAGATGCCTTGTGCCAGTGTGCATCATCTCTGACATCTCAATATCTTCACCCGTCGAAAGTCAGTAATCATAATAACCAACCTGACTTTCTCATAGAGTTTATGCAACGTTAATGCAAAGAAAAAAAGATAATGTTGAAAACGTGTTTTTGTAAAGGGGAAATGTCTTGGTAAAGTGTAAACTCTTCGTAAATATATGTTGGTTATTATTATCCTCTTGGTTATTATTGTACTAGTGTGAAATTTTTTGCGTTCTAGAAAGGAGAGTAGTTTGCAGTTGACCATAGGAAGGGTGAGAGCTTCATGCTCAGAAATTAGGATCCCAAAGTTTTGAGAGCTGGAAGGTCTTCGGAGGGTGTCCAGGTCAGTGGTTCTCTGTCCTTTGCCTATTTATATCGCCTGGGGGACCTGTTAAAAATCTATGCTCAAGATTCATTCCATTTTCAGAAATCTCATTTAACTGGTCTGGAGTAGAGATGAGACATCTCAGTACACACAAACGCATATGTGTGTGTACATGTAAATGTGTGTATGCTGATGTAATATAGGTTTATGCTTGTGTTTGTTCACCCATGATGATTCTAGTGTGTAGTTGGGGGCAAGAATGGCTGAACAGATCTCACAACCTTCTTTCTAATAATCATGCTTCAGTTCAGTCGCTCAGTTGTGTCCAACTCTTTGTGACCCCATGGACTGCAGCACGCCAGGCCTCCCTGTCCATCAGCTACTCCCAGAATTTACTCAGACTCATGTCCATTGGGGAGAAGGCAATGGTACCCCACTCCAGTACTCTTGCCTGGAAATTTCCATGGGTGGAGTAGCCTGGTAGGCTGCAGTCCATGGGGTCGCAAAGAGCTGGACATGACTGAGCGACTTCACTTTCACTTTTCACTTTCATGCATTGGAGAAGGAAATGGTAACCCACTCCAGTGTTCTTGCCCAGAGAATCCCAGGGACAGGAGCCTGGTGGGCTGCTATCTGTGCTGTTGCATCGAGTCGGACACGACTGAAGTGACTTAGCAGCAGCAGCATGTCCTTTGAGGCAGTGATGCCATCCAATCATCTCATCAATAATCATGGCAGCCTCTTGTTTACCCAGAATGGTTACAGCCAACACCCCTTGCCCAGGTCCCAGGTGATAAGCCCACCCCCTTCTCCTCTCAGGTGTCCTGGTTTGGGTGATAAATTGTGCCGTCCTCTGGTGGCTCAGATGGTAAAGAATCTGCATGCCAATACAGGAGATGTGGGTTCAGTCCCTGGGTCGGGAAGAGCCTCTGGAGAAGGGAATGGCAACTCACTCCAGTGTTCTTGTCGGGAGAATTCCATGGACAGAGGAGCCTAGTGGGCTCAGTCTGTGGGGTCGCAAAGAGTCAGAAGTGACTGAGCAGCTGAACACAGTGCTGATGAGTTGAAACTTTCGGGGGGCTATTTTCCTTCCAAAGGAAACTGAGTAGAATGCCCTCCTTGGGCTTTCAAGGGTTACTTTGCAGTCATGTTCAACACCATATGAGTAAGCATGATTCTTCTTGAGAGTCTTAGGATGAGAGAATTTCTCTCTTGTCAAAGTTTTCTTTTAAAATTTATTTTATTTTTTGGCTCCACCTTGCAGGTCATGTGGGACCTTAGTTCCCTGACCAGGGATTGAACCCATATCCCCTGTATTGAGAACCTTATCCACTGGAACCCTAGGTAAGTCCCCAAACTGAGAGAATTCCTTACTTTTGCTGTGACAGTAAAAATTCTTTAAAATAGAACTACACTGTGTTTCCACGTGGACAACTTAAGTTTTCCAGTACTGAAGTCTCTCATCTCCTCTGCTTCATGTATGCAGGGAACATGTCATCACTGTTTCAGATCCTGAAACTGCCTTCTCATGAATGCTAGTAATTGTTACTTAGCGAATTAAATTTTGAAAACAGGTCAACAGCTTCACCAACTTTCTCCATTCTACTTCTCTGAGTATCATGCAGGACGGTGTGGACCCTGCTGGGTATGACATGCCTGATGACAACATTTATGAGACCTTTGTCCAAAAGAATATTTGATGTTGACCAAGAAATCTGAGCACTGAAGAATTGATGCTTTTGAACTGTGGTGTTGGAGAAGACTCTTGAGAGTCCCTTGGACAGCAAGGAGATCAAACCAGTCAATCCTAAAGGAAATCAGTCCTGAATATTTATTAAAAGGACTGATGCTGAAACTGAAGTTCCAGTACTTTGGCTGCCTGATGTGAACAGTTGACTCATGGGCAAAGACCCTGATGCTGGGAAAGATTGAAGGCGGGAGGGGAAGAGGATGACAGAGGATGAGATGGTTGGATGGTGTCACTGACTCAATGGACATGAGTTTGGGTAATGGTTCAGAGGTTAAATAGTCTGCCTCCAATGCTGGAGACCCAGGTTCGATCCCTGGGTTGGGAAGATCCCCTGGAGAAGGAAATGGCAACCCACTCCAGTATTCTTGTCTGGAGAATCCAGGATTCATTCTGGAGAATCACATGGATGGAGGAGCCTGGTAGGCTACAGTTCATGGGGTCACAAAGAATCGGACATAACAGCTATTGAACAACAAAAAAATATGACCTGCAGTTGAGTCTGACAGGTCTTGATGGTATCTTCTTGGTTGAGACTTTCTCAGCCAATGTCACATCTGATTTTGTCATTAAGGTCTGCGGAGCCCAGACTCTACACACCCCAGAATAAATCAGATACTTCTCAGCCAGTAGGCTTGCTTTTAGGGGATACACAGGAAGTCTGTGTTCAATACAACTGTGAGTCCATGGATGCGGGCACTTTTTTTGTTTTTGTTTTTGTTTTTGTTTTTTTTTGGCTGTACTGGGTCTTATTTACCACACGTGGGATATAACTTTTTAGTTGCTGCACATGAAATTTTAGTTGTGGTGTGTGTGGGACCTGGTTTTCTGACCAGGGTTTAGCCACTGGACCACCAGGGAAGTTCTAGCACACTTCTTCAATAATAGTAATCAAGCATTTCTCCTTACACTTGGGTATATCGTCCTGGAATGAGCCAGTCACTAGCGCAGCTCTTGGAAAGTGAAATGTTTCTCTTGAAATTGGTCAGAGTGAAATCATAGACGAAAGATGTTCCCGTCAACTAACATTAACGACTTTGGCTCCTTGAGCTTACAGCCAACACCTGCTTAGAATGCTCATCTGTGACAGCTGAGTCACAAGATAAGAGAATTCTGAGCCTTCCTGAGTTTGTTAGATTTTCAGTGTGTCCTTCCTATATAAAGATATCCATTTCTAATCATTACATCACCTACATGGTCAAAAAAAAAAAAAAAAGAGTTGTGTATTGAATTGGAGTCCCAAGCAGGTGGTGCTTTTCGTAACACCAAAATCAGCTCCTGATTTACCTGTGTGCGTTCAAGGGAACCGTGAAACATCTGCCTGAGTTGAGTTGTGCCTATCCATAGCACCGGGCGGCCCTAGTTCACCAGCTCTGCTTGCTAATCAAAAGCTATATTGACGTGCTGGCTTAATGCAGAGATCCTTGATAAAGGTATGCAGTTGCCGTGGGAATAGGCAAGTTTTTTATCCATGCCAGCTGCTATGCTTCTGCAATTCGTTATCTTTGCAGACGACTTTGGGGACTTTTTCTCCAAGGATAAATCACTGCCTTTAATATCGTTACCATCTATATCACTGAGGTGGTTTTCTCTGTTTACAAGATGAATGACACTTTTCCTTTGGAACTCAAAAGTGGCAGATGATTCAATACCCACCTGGCAACTTTCGACTTTAGGAAACCCCTCCCCACACACAAACCCAACATGCACCTAGCTCCCTGACTTCCAAACCATCAACATTAAAAAAAGAAAAAATAAATAAAAGACTAACAGGGATTTGCAATCCCCTAACCAGTCCATTCTAAAGGAGATCAATCCTGGATGTTCATTGGAGGGACTGATGCTAAAGCTGAAACTCCAATACTTTGGCCACCTCATGAGACGAGTTGACTCACTGGAAAAGACTCTGATGCTGGGAAAGGTTGGGGGCGGGAGGAGAAGGGGACGACGGAGAATGAGATGGCTGGATGGCATCACCGACTCTGTGGACATGAGTTTGAGTGTACTCCGGGAGTTGGTGATGGACAGGGAGACCTGGCGTGCTGTGATTCATGGGGTCGCGGAGAGTCGGACACGACTGAGCGACTGAACTGAACTGAACTGAGCCAGACTGTAGAGGGAGCTCTCCCTGGAATTAGCCCTGTGCACTACCTACAGCAGGGTTGACCACCTCATCTAGCCTTTTTTTTTTTTTCCCAGAATACTTTTCACTGTTTTTCTGCTTAAAGGAGGGGACTTCATATCCACTGTCCTCCCCTGTCCCCTGTAAAGGAAATATTGCAAATAACCCGTCCAATATTTTACCAAAAGCAGTGACTTTTTCATCTGACTTGCATCATGATGGTTATGTATTTCTGGTTTTTGAAAAACAGGAGAAACTTGAACACGTTAATAATGTTGGGCAAGCAGTATGAGTTTTTAACAAGAATATATTGTGCATAAGTTGCAATGAAAGAATTGTTAATTGTCTAGTACGTTTTATCTGAATATTGTTTGTTGCGTTCAGTTCAGTTGCTCAGTCGTGTCAGACTCTTTACGACCCCATGGACTGCAGCACACCAGGCCTCCCTGTCCATCGCCATCTCCCGGAGTTTACTCAGACTCACGTCCATCGAGTTGGTGATGCCATCCAACCATCTGCTCTGTAGTCCGCTTCTCCTCCTGCCTTCAATCTTTCCCGGAATCAGGATATTTTCCAATGAGTCAGTTCTTCATATCAGTTGCATTATTTCTATATTTTGGTTCTTCTTTATAATTTTTAATCTTAAAAAAAACAAAAAACAAAAAAGATGTTTTCTTGGAGTAGGTGGTTCTGACTGTTGCCTGCAAGGCTTTTCTGTCCTGGGATTATCCAGGCAAGAATACTGGACTGGGTTGCCATTCCCTTCTCTAGGGGATCTTTCCAAACCAGGGATTGAACTCAGGTCTCCCGCACTGCAGACTCTTTACCATCTGAACCACCAGGGAATTCCAAATGACAACAAAAAAAAGATGTCTTTTAGGAGGAGGTGGTTCTGTTGGCCTGTTCTAATCTACCCAGGGGATCAGTTGTGGCATGTGAGGAGGGACTGAACCTGGGCCACCTGCAGTGGGAGTGCAGAGTCTTAGCCACTGACCTCAGGGAACTCCTGTGTTTATTCTTATTTCTTCTCTTTGCTTCTTTCCATACCACTACCCCCTCATTTTCTTCTTTCTACTGCTCGTCTTTTTCTTGTGGTGCCTGCTCATGACCTGTGCTCACCTGGACATGAGGTTTTTGCCCTATCGTTCATTAACAACAGTTCAGTTCAGTTCAGTCACTCAGTTGTGTCCGACTCTTTGTGACCCCGTGAATCACAACACGCCAGGACTCCCTGTCCATCACCAACTCACGGAGTTCACTCAAACTCATGTCCACAGAGTCGGTGATGCCATCCAGCCATCTCATTCTCTGTCGTCCCCATCGCCTCCCGTCCCCAATCCTTCCGAGCATCAGAGTCTTTTCCAGTGAGTCAACTCGTCCCATGAGGTGGCCAAAGTATTGGAGTTTCAGCTTTAGCATCAGTCCTTCCAATGAACATCCAAGATTGATCTTCTCTAGAATGGACTGGTTGGATCTCTTTGCAATCCAAGGGATTCTCAAGAGTCTTCTCCAGTACCACAGTTCAAAAGCATCAATCCTTTGGTGATCAGCTTTCTTCACAGTCCAACTCTCACATCCGTACATGACCACGGGAAAAACCATAGCCTTGACTAGACGGACCTTAGTTGGCAAAGTAATGTCTCTGCTTTTTAATATGCTATCTAGGTTGGTCATGACTTTCCTCCCAAGGGGTAACGTCTTTTAATTTCATGGCTGCAACCAGTATCGGCAGTGCTTTTGGAGCCCCCCAAAATAGTCTGACACTGTTTCCACTGTTTCCCCATCTATTTCTCATTGAGTGATGGGACCAGAGGCCATGATCTTTGTTTTCTGAAAGTTTAGCTTCAAGCCAACTTTTTCACTCTCCTCTTTCACTTTTATCAAGAGGCTTTTGAGTTCCTCTTCACTTTCTGCCATAAGGGTGGTGTCATCTGCATATCTGAGGTTATTAATATTTCTCCTGTCAATCTTGATTCCAGCTTTTGATTCTTCCAGCCCAGCGTTCCTCATGATGTACTCTGCATATAAGTTAAATAAGCAAGTTGAAAATATACAACCTTGACTACTCCTTTTTCTATTTGGAACCAGTCTGCTGTTTCATGTCTGGTTCTAACTGTTGCTTCCTGACCTGCATACTGATCCACACGGTCAAAGGCTTTGGCATAGTCAACGAAGCAGAAATAGATGTTTTTTTGAAACTCTCTTGCTTTCTCCATGATCCAGCGGATGTTGGCAATTTGATCTCTGGTGCCTCTGCCTTTTCTAAAACCTGCTTGAATATCTGGAAGTTCAGTTCAGTTCAGTCGTTCAGTCATGTCCGACTCTTTGCGACCCCATGAATCACAGCACGCCAGGCCTCCCTGTCCATCACCAACTCCCGAAGTTCACTCAAACTCATGTCCACAGAGTTGGTGATGCCATCCAGCCACCTCCTTCTCTGTCGTCCCCTTCTCCTCCTGCCCCCAGTCCTTCCCAGCATCAGAGTCTTTTCCAGTGAGTCAACTCGTCGCATGAGATGACCAAAATATTGGAGTTTCAACTTTAGCATCAGTCCTTCCAATGAACACCCAGGATTGATCTCCTTTAGAATGGACTGGTTGGATCTCCTTGTAGTCCAAGGGACTCTCAAGAGTCTTCTCTAGCACCACAGTTCAAAAGCATCAATTCTACAGCGATCAGCTTTCTTCACAGTCCAAATCTCACATCCATACATGACCACTGGAAAAACCATAGCTTTGCCTAGACGGACCTTGGTTGGCAAAGTAATGTCTCTGCTTTTTAATATACTATGTAGGAAGTTCACGGTTCACATATTACTGAAGCCTGGCTTGGAGAATTTTGAGCATGACTTTATTAACGTGTGAGATGAGTACAATTGTGCGGTCGTTTGCACATTCTTTGTCGTTGCCTTTCTTTGGGATTGGAATAAAGACTGACCATTTCCAGTCTTGTGGCCACTGCTGAGTTTTCCAAATTTTCTGGCATATTGAGTGCAACACTTTCACAGCATCATCTTTCAGGATTTGAAATAGCTCAATTGGAATTCCATCACCTCCACTCCTTTTTTTCATAGTGATGCTCTCCAAGGCCCACATGCTCCCTAGAATAGGGGACTTTAGGAACTGTAGTTGAATACCTTTTTCTTTGGGCACTAGTAGTATAGAACCCACCTGCCAATGCAGCAGAGTTAATAAACGCGGGTTCGATCCCTGAGTCAGGAAGGTCCCCTGAAGAAGGGAATGGCAATGCACTCCAGTATTCTTTTCTGGAGAATCCCATGGACAGAGAAGCCTGGTGGGCTACAGTCCACAGGGTCACAAAGAGTTGGACGCGACTGAAGCAACTTAGCACGCAAGTGCCTTTTTCTTGATAGAAGCAAACTCAGAGGTAAAAGGAGAGGCCACTCCTGTTTGCAGAGCACCTTCCCATCTCAGAGAGTGCCCCAGATGCTTTGTGCTCAGTAGGGCACTGGGTCTCCTCTCAGCCCTTCAAGTGGACAGAGCGGGCCTCCCTTTGCAGGGAGGAATGTTCTCAGCACACCACGCTATGCTCATCAGACGTGAAACCTGTGCACGAGACTTGAATGTGCGCCTAAGATATAGTTGTCTATTTAATAGAAACTGGGAGAGTAGTCTGGGGGTCTGGTTGAAGAAATGGAAGCCAAACATAATCTTCATGGGTGGACATCTCCCCCCAAATCTTTACGTGGGATTCCTACCAACATGTGACCCACTTCGCCCCTGACTCTATTGTGAACTGTTGTGTGCTCAGTTATGTCCAGTTCTTTGAAAGCCCATGGATTATAGCCTGCCAGGCTCTTCTGTCCAAGGGATCTTCCCAGCAAGGAAACTGGAGTGGGTTGCTGCCACATCCTTTTTCGGGGGGATCTTCGTGATCCAGGGTCAAACCCTCACCTCTGTATTAGCAGGTGGATTCTTTACCAATGGCACCACCTGGGATCAGGTCATTTATTCTGCCTCCTTATCCTGTTACTGTTGACACACTGAGTACTTAATACAAATAACAACAACAAAAAAGCCTTCAGAGAGAAAATTACTGCTGGCAGCTGGACAGCCTTACTCACCTTCATTTCTGTTAGCTTTGGAACTGACATTTCTGTTTGAAATACTCTTTTGTCTCAAAACTGAATACCTCTGTTTCATTTCCTTCTCAAGACTATGAATTCTTTCCAAGGAAATGCTGTTTTCCATGGGGCCTTATTTCCACGTTGCCTGCTGCTTTGTAATGTGCTTACGGTTCTCTTGTGGGATGAGAACACAGGTCTGCCGTGTGTCTCCACCTTTGTTCTTCCTGTAACTGGCTTCTCCTCCCCACCCCCCACCTGGTTTAATTTATCTGCAACCAGCGTACTGTATAAGTTTTCTCATGCCTTTCACGTTTCTCCAATTCCCCGCATGAACTTTGGCCATTGTGACACGAGCATTTCTAAATCTGCTTCTCACATGATGCGTGGACAGGCACGTGGGGATTCTGTGGGATGTCTGACACCGGTGAACTTGGCTGACACCTCAACACTGGTTTTCATGTTTTTCCTGAATGTTGCTGAAAGCTCATAAAAAACCACCATGCATATAGCATTGTTTGTTTTTATGTTTCTCCTTAGGAAGATTTTCTTTCTTTCATAGAACACGTGTCCTGGTGAGGCAACATTTTTGTTTAGGTGTTTCCTTACATTTGCTTTGAAAATCGATGGACTTTTAAAGATGTTTAGTTGGAAAATAAAGCCCTTCTTTTCACAGTCATTTTCCCAAAGCAGGGGCATTTGAAATGCTGACAGCTGGCTGCAAAGAACAGTAGTTCTGGAGTTCACCAGTGACTTATTTTTTTTTTTTTTTTCAGATTTCAAACCGTATCTTCTAATCTAATCCTTTTCTAAGGACACAATCATATAGACACTTTTTTTTTTTTTTAATGTGCCGGGTGCATTCTTTATTATTTATATATTGGAGTGTAATTGCTTTACAATATTGTGTTAGGTTCCACTGTACAACACCCTGAATGAGCTGTCTGTATACAGTACCCCCTCCTTGATGGGCCTCCCAACACCCTGAATCAGCTGTCTGAATACAATACCCCCTCCCTGATGGGCCTCCCACCCACCTCTCCGTCCTACACTCTGATCTGGTCTCCCTGTATTTTATAGTAGGTTCCAACTAGCTGGCTATTTGACACATTTCTTGTTTTTCATTCACTTGGTCGTGTCCGACTGCAGCACACCAGACTTCCCTGTCCTTCACCATCTCCCAGAGTTTGTGCAAACTCATGTCTTTTGAGGACAGGGGAGGGACTTCCCGGCTGGTCCACTAGTAAAGACTTTGCCTTTCAATGAGGGAGATGCAGCTTCCATCCTTAATGAGGGAGCTAGGACCAAAGATCCAAACCAGAACACAGAAGCAGTATTGTAACATATTCACAAACACTTTAAAAGTGGTCCACGTCAAAAAAAAAAAAAAAATCTGTAAAAATCTGTAAAAAATCTGTCGGTTTTATTGGGATTGCAGTAGTTGTCAGTCACCAGAACCATGGATTTGTGGAGACTGCACTCACCAGAAGATCTCTAGTGCACCTTTAGCTATGAGGGTGAGAGACAGAGGGGAGGGGACCTCCTACCTGGAAGGGGAGACAGAGGGGCGGAGGGACCCCCCACCCAGATGGGGAGAGAGAGGTGGGAATGGGACGTTCATCCAGAGGGGGAGAAACAGAGGGGCGAGGGGACCCCTACCGGTAGCTCCCACAGTTCCCAGAACATGTGTGGGAAGAAGAATTGCATAGCAAAGGGGAGAGCCCCATTGAGAAAGTGCTCTGTTTTCTCAGAGGGTGTTACAGCATTGGAAATGAGGACTCCGTGGCCAAGATGACAGAGTCTCCCCTAACTTATTCAGAGAGAGATCCCCTGTCAGGTCCAGGTGCATTAGACCATCCTACAATGTAGGAGACTCAGGTTCGATCCCTGGGTCGGGAAGATCCCCTGGAGGAGTGCATGTCAACCCACTCTGGCATTCTTGCCTGGAGAATCCCCTGGACAGAGGAAACTGGCGGGCTCTGGTTCATGGGTTTGCAGAGTCACACACGACGGAGGGACTCACACTTTCCTGGCTTTGCAGAGCTTTCCTGTGGGTTGGGGCCTTTCTGGGAAGCTTTCAGGAGGTGGCCTACAGCAAGTTTCCAAGGGAACACACAGAGACTTGGGGGACCTCTTATTCTCAGCAGTCTCCTCTCTCTATCGGACTTCTAGTGCTGCCCGCCAGGTGTCTGCCCTGGACACCTGCAAGGCTTCCTGTTTCTTAGCTGGGACAGAGCTATAGAGAACAGGCCACATTCACTTCTCTTCTGCTCTGAGTTACCTGGGGTGCTGGTCGTTGTTTAGTTGCTAAGTCGTGTCCAACTGTTTTGCAACCCCACAGACTATAGGCCTCCGGGAGCCTTAGCCTATGGGAGTTCCCCCAGACAAGAGCACTACAGTAGGTTGCCGTTCCCTCTTCCAGGGGATCTTCCAGACCCAGGGATCGAACCCACATCTCTTGAACTGGCGGGTGGATTCTTTACAATTGAGCCACCTGGGAAGCCCTACTCATTTAAATGCACATTATTTAATATTTTTCTCCCCCAAACCTTGACTGGAAGAGATGTTTTAGGGGGAAGAAAATGAAGTTGATGTGGCTGCCTCTTAAATAAAAAAGTCTGTTTTTAAAGACAGTATTCTGGGCTTGCTACTCATTGTTCACAGCCAAGGAAAAAGCAACTTGTGTTCAATTTTTCATTCCCAGTTACCAACTCACTTGTTACAAGTTTTGAAATCATTCCTGGGTAGACTTCCCTGATAGCCCAGGTGGTAAAGAATCTGCCTGCAATGTAGGAGACCTGGGTTCGATCCCTGGGTCAAAATGATCCCCTGGAGAAGGGAATGGCAACCCACTCCAGTACTCTTGCTTGGAAAATCCCATAGACAGTGTAGCCCGGTTGGCTATGGTCCATGGGGTAACAAAGAGTCGGACACGAGTGAGTGACTAACAGTTTCACTTTTACCTATAAGTAACACCCTTAGACTTTTCAAAAACTGTTCTAGAGCTAACAAAGCTCTGAGCTGGTGGAAACCATCTGTAACTGAGAAGAGATGAACCACACTTGCCTGAATCTTTGGGGACTTGCAGCTTATGAACCATTGATTAGAAGCTCTATTAAGAGATAGACACACACATACACACAAAGAGAGTGAGAGGAAGAGAGATGGCTACATGCAAGGACTTTTTGCAAACATCCTTTCAAATATACAGCATGTAGATGCTCCATTGGGGAGGTGACAAATAGACTCACATTATACTGAAGTGAGATAACTGAGTATATGAAATTGGCCGTGGCAAGGATTTAATAGGTAAAATGTTCCTTCCAGGGTTCTTCTTAACCTCTTCTATTATGTTCAAGCTTTTTGTAACTTAAGATCAGGAGGAAAAAGATCCCAGGCCATCGAACCCATCTTTCTCTTTGCCCCACCAGGCACAGTCTCTACCATACCCTCTCAAAGTCTTGGTGCCCCAGAGAATCTTCATTAAAAGGGTGGTCTGCTACCTCTGACCTTCGCTTGGGACTCTTCCCTGAAAGCGGTGGTTGACAGTGACCTAGTGACAGTGATACAGAACTGGAAAAGGATGTTTGGAGCTTGGAACGCCTTCTCTGCAACGCAGGTTACTTTTCTTCCTGTAATAGAAACTTTCTCTGTGCATCAGCAGAATGACTTCAGGATCTGAGACGTCACGGATACCAAGCCTAGCTTCTCAAGTCATGTCTTAAATCATGAAACGCCTCTCTCAGCAGAGCGAGCTTTGGCAAACAAGGGAACGCTCAAGAGTCAGTAACTGTTCAAGTGCCTTCTCCTGACTCCGGAGACTCTCAGATCCTGGCGTTAGTGGGAAACCACTCTGTCTCTCTCTCTCTTGCCCTAATACCGTGTATGTTTTTTCATGTGGTCTGTCTGTCTCACTCTCTCGCTCTCCTATTGTTTGTAGATTTGCAAAGTTCTCTAAAGCCAGGAAATCCTATTTCATTAATCGTATTTCCGTCAGTCCAACAGAGTAAAGCATGCAAAAGCATCTCACTTCCTTTGAGGTTAGAGACAGTCCAGAGAGGTTTCAGAGTGAGAGTGTGGTAATTTGGGGAGGGCATGATGGAACACACCTGGGGTTGATGTCAGCCTTCTACAGGACGATCCTGCTGTTCCCACTGTCGAAAACACAGCAAGACAAGGGGAGGGCCATAAGAAGTACAGCGTACTATGTATAAAATAAGCCACAAAGAGATCCTGTGCAGCACAAGAAACATAGCTAGTATTTTTTTAATAGCTATAAATGGAGTATGTGCTTCCATGGTGGCTCAGATGGTAAAGAATCTGCCTGCAACACAGGAGACCTAGGTTCGATCGCTAGGTAGGGACCATCTCCTGAAGGGAAAGTTATCACTACCCACTCCAGTATTCTTGCCTGGAAAATCCCATGGACAGAGAGCATGGCAGGCTACAACCCATGGGGTCACAAAGAATGGAGCACGACAGAAGTGACTTAGCACACACATAGCCCTGACATGGCACATGAAGGCTACAAAATCAAATTTTCTGTATTTTTCATCACACAAGTGCCTAAATGCAATGTGAATGGTTATTAGAGTTTTTAAACCAAATTTTAATGGGGGAAAATCTTTGGGGCAAACACTTCACTCATGAGAAAGGAATAAATAACAGCTTTGGGAATTGACTGATCCAGTCAAAAAGCATAGAAGAGTTGGAGAAAGGCAACACTCTATTGAAAGTCATAAGGAGAAGTGTAATAGCAACAAGATTATTGTTAGTCTGAGTCTTTTTTTTTTTTTTTTCTTTTTAAAGTAGGCCAGCTCTGCACAGAGGTTTCCTTTCTTAGTGTTATCATGTGATGCCCATAAACCCTGTGTAAAGTATAATTACATAAAATAATTATATTCACGCTAGAGCTGACAAAGTGTCCCTGAGGGTGCAGCTTTGCATCAAGCCATGTCACTAGTAAGTAGTCAGCGCCCAGGCTTTTAACCCAGACATAATGCGTGTTCTACTTCACCCTGGCTACCAAGTTCTAAATCCATGGAGATCTTCCCAAATCTATGCATGGCCTTTAGGGAGGTCGTAAACATCTGCAAACCGCATGTGGCTGTCCCATAGCTGCATTTTTCTCAGGGAAGACATCTCAATATTTCAAATTTCTCGAACGTTTTATAAACCATACGAGCCACCTAAGATAAGAAGCAGAGGAAATGGAAAACTTGTAAAACTTAGCAGAAAGGCAGTTTCCCATCTTTCCCGTTTAAAAAAAAAAAAATATGTTCTCAGAGGCTGACCCTCAGAAAACTGCTTTTTTTTTTTTTTTCACTTTAGTAGCCTATTGATTTATTATCTTTAATGATGGCTGGGGAGATAACTAATTAAATGTGGTGGTGTTTCTTTATCATATGAATGATTTATTTATCTTGTGCTGTCATGTGAGTGATTTATAAGTTGTATAGCATTTCCAGCAGTTGAATATTAGATAGCAGTTTGTCCTGATGGAGATCACTGGTGATGTTCCTTTCTTTCTCTCCAACGCCAACCCTGAATACTAAAGGGCGTCTCTGAGCCTCTGTGATGGACTTAGCACGTGAGCACGGGTCTGACTTTCTGTAACCCCTGTGACTGTAGCCCACGAGGCTCCTCTGTCCATGGGAGTCTCCAGGCAAGGATACTGGAGTGGTTTGCAACTGAGCTCCTCCAGGGGATCTTCCCCACTCAGGGATCGAACCTGGGTCTCATGTCTCCTGCATTAGCAGGCCGGTTCTTCACTACTAGTGGCCCCGGGAAGCCCGTGACGGACTTGGAGATGTTTTTATTAGGGAGAGATGCTACTGGGCTGTGTTCTGAAAAAACGTCACCAATGGCTCACATAGATAATCCTTTACAGAGTGTGCCTCCTGGTGCTGGGCACCAAGGAAGTGCACGTCTTTCTGCCATGGCCCCGTAACTATGAGCATAAATGGAGCATGGGGTCAGGGCCAGAATCGAAGAATAGACAGACTCGGGAATAAGAAACTAAAGCCTGGCCCCGCATCAGATGGGAGCTGGACGATACACCAGTGTCACAGAAGAAGATAAATTAATGACTGGGAATTTAAGGACCACTGAAGCTGGGAAGATGGGCTACTGTCCTTCAGGGTATGGGTGTCATTCAGTTGTTCAGTGGTGTCTGACTCTTTGTGACCCCATGGACTGCAGCACAGCAAGCCTCCCTGTCCATCACCATCTCCCAGAGTTCACTGAAACTCAGGTCCATCGAGTCAGTGATGCCATCCCACCATCTCATCCTCTGTCACCCCCTTCTCCTCCTGCCTTCAATCTTTCCCTGCATCAGGGTCTTTTCCAATGAATCAGGTCTTCACATCAGGTGGCCAGAGTATTGCAGCTTCAGCACAAGTCCTTTCAGTGAATATTCAGGGTTGATTTCCTTTAGTAAATCAGGATGTGGTAGACAGGGTCAGAGATTGAATGTGGGACCATGTGTCTGAGGAGACGGTTACCTGATCCAAGGTCACTCTGCTCAGTGAATCAGAGATGAGGTGTTGAGGCGAGGAATCTGACTTTACTCAGAGAGCAGACTGACCAGGGAGATGGCAGGGTAGTGTCTCAGAGTAACCATCTTATCAGGGTTCTGGGTGCCAGGTTGTTTCATGGATGAGAAGAAAGGGGGAGGTGAGAAAACCAAGGAAAAAGGCCCCATTGATCTTGCAACTGTCCCCTGTAGTGGCAAACCTCTGGCAGGTGGGTGTGTTAATTCCTTCCTTCCTGCCATCCCCAGGTGAACAGGGCTTTGAAAAAAGGTGCTTGCTTTAGCTTAAGGGCCAGGCAGAGGGGCAGGATGCTCTGATGCAGGCCATTTATGTACAATTATAATAACAAAAAGCAACAAAAAGCAAGTCAAGGATACAGTTCCAACAGGGACTCAGAACTCGTCTTTTCCTGCAGCAAGATGACCTGGGTCCCAAAAGCCCGACTCAAGTTGGGAGGTCTTGTTGCAGAAAGTGGGACCCCCCCGCCCCCCAGGACCCCCAAGGGTGGGCTCTTGTCTAACCCTCGGAAATGAATTGTCCGAGGAGACACATACATGCTGACAATACTTGTTTAACGATGTAGGCAATAAAGCCCACCGGCCCAAGGAATGGACTTGGGAGACACAAGGTACAGTGAGAAGTGAGATTTTCAGGATGGTCTTTGCAAGATCAGCTGCCTGGTGGGAGGCTCACCCAGAGTCAATACAGTGGGGGTTTTTATCCACTTGGCATGCAAGTCCCTCCCTAATTTTTTCATTGGGATGCCACAGTAAGCAATCTTCCCGAGAGGGTCACCTGGATTTTTTTTCTTAACTCTCCTTGAGCCCTTCTTCTCATATTTTTATGTTTTGAATTTACCAACAGAATGAAAATCCTTGGCATTTCACTCTTTCCCTTTGTCTGGCTTTTCCTGTGCAAGGATCCTAAAAGGCTGTTCCATCAGCAGGCTGTCCCTCTTGGCTGGTTGTCCCTGAAAATGGATCCCTTGGTGTTTTTTGGTTTCACTTGATAACGGTGGCTGGCATGGTGTTCTCCAAGGAAGAGGTGCCTCGAGGCTGTACGCACAAGAGTGTAGCGTTCTGGGCTCTGGCCTCAGTGAGGAGGCATGCGTGGCTCCATCAGGGAAGCCAACTGGCCAGCAGAGGTGACCCCTGAGGTTCAGAGGTCAGATGCGGGGGGTAGGAAGGGTGGGGGGTGTCTAGCGTGAGATGTACTGCTGGAAGCGGAGGTTTCTTCTCCTGACTTAGTGCTGAATTCCCCTCCTGGAGCATAAGCCAGGTTCTAGAAGAGATGGACACAATCCCTAAACAGGGACGGAGAACAGAGGTGGACTGGGCTGCCCCTTCCGGGTGCCCAGCATGGGTGGTTGCCTTTGTGGGGCATGGTTAGTGTAAGGTATAGTTCGGTCCGAGGCAGAAAAAAAGGAGAAATGACCTCAATGCAGGTAGGCAAGGAGGGGTGACAGTCAGCATGATGCAGGCTGAGCATTAGAGGGATCAGGTGGACTTTATGTTTAAAGGGAGGTTTGTGGAAGCGATAAGGGAAATGGTAGTCAGGCAGGATGTTTGGGGTAATCTTTAGTTGAGATGGCATTTGTCATTGAACAGGGGGTGGAGGTTTCTGGGCAGGGGGTGATAAGTCCCAAGTAGATGCCTCAGGGCAGGACTGAAAGTTGGGTTTGGTTTTCCCCAAAGTGAGATGACTCAGCAAGGGCCTTTGAGACTCTTGTTTTCTTCTCTAGGCCCAAGGACTTCATCAGTTAGGTGTTGCTTCAGCTCAGGGTGTCCCTCTACCCAAGGCTTTGTCTCTGCTGGGGTGACCCGCATCTAAAGAGCGCTTGAAGTGGGGGGAGGCACAGCCCTGCCAGCCAGCATGACTCTCAAAGGCTTCCTGCTCCCAACTTCTTTCTGCGATTCCCTCGGGCTGGGCCAGAGCTCAGTCTGTTCAGCCTTCCCCATTGAACATCCTTTCTGGGTCTTCTCCCTCCCTTCCACCCGTGTTGATAGGAGAAGTCTTTCGGATGCTCATCTATTTTTTTTTTTTAATTGTCTATTGGATAGACAAAATATCTATGTTTACATTTAATATCTTGACATCTTAATGCTTAATTTCTTATCCCCCTTCCTTTCGGAATTGAACCATGCTTACTCAGAATACGCTAGATTTGTGGAATTATTTTATGCACCATAAATAGAATGTTGGGATAAACCTGAAACTTTAGATAAACCGATATCCTGGTGGCTCAGATACTTAAGAATCTGCCTGCAAACCAGGGTGCGATCTCTGGGTTGGGAAGATCCCCTGGAGGAGGAAATGGCAACTCACTCGAGTATTCTTGCCTGGAGACTCCCATGGACAGAGGAGACTGGTGGACTGCAGTCCGAAGGGTCGCAAACAGTGGGATATGACTAAGCGACTAACACTTTCACTTTCTTTTCAAACTGACATTTTTTAAAGCAAAAGCAAATATGCAGAAACACGCTATGATGAATACACTATGATGTCTTTTAATTTATTCTCTGACTGTGGGATTCATCACTGCAAAATGAAGAAACGTGGCATGTAGTAGTTTGTATTTTTTATTGCTTTAAAAGAGATTAATATCTGTTTATTACATATGGTTGACAGGTTCCCTTTGAAGTAATTTTTTTTTTTTTATCATGTGGTTTAATATTTTCTTCTGGAGAAAAAACTAAAGATTTATTTTTGCCCATTGTTTGTAATCTGAATGAATGCTCCGAACAAAGTGTGATTTCACAATGAAATATCCTAGCCGACTTTTACCTGTCTGTTACTTTATTAAGTAACCAAATGTGACACGGAGAATTGAGCTGGTTGAAAATGCTGCCTCTGAAATAGAGGACGGTACTTGTTCCTGCAGGGGGCGCTGTGGTACAGTATAAAAGACCCATCTCTGCTTGGATAGCTAGGCTTTGCCCTGCCCTCTGGTTTTAAGTTTAACACCAGGCTTCTTAACTTAATTAAAAAATATTATTTTCCCTACTGTGGCAACAGGCACGTTTGTTTGTGGAAGTTACACTAGCAGCTGATCTCAGTTATTCATTACAAATGGATACATGTATATGTATGGCTGAGTCCCTTCTCTATATTCACCTTGAAACACTCACAAAATTGTTAATTGGCTATATACCCCAATGCAAAAGAAAAAAATTATAATAAAAGTAAAAATCAAGTTTCTCTGGGGGGAAAAAAAAGGAATAGCATGATTGTCACAAATGTGATGGTTAGATGGAGTTTTGATTTTCTATAATGTTGCTTGTCTCCATTTACTAACTGTCGCAATTTAGTTCAGTGGCTCAGTCGTGTCCGACCTTTTGTGACCCCCTGGACTGCAGCATGCCAGGCTTCCCTGTCCATCTTTGACTTGCGGAGTTTACTCAAACTCCTGCCATCAAGTCTGTGATAACATCCTACCATCTCATCCTCTGTCCTCCCCTTCTCCTCCTGCCTTCAATATTTCCCAGCATCAGGCTCTTTTCAAATTAATTGTTTATACTTTGAAAAAAAAAAAAAAATATATATATATAGTTTGACCTTAGAACATTGGTTTCTTAGTTTTAGTGTACATTTTTTTTTTTTAAAAGGCATCCAGATGGTAAAGTACTGTTTCAGCTTTCTGAGATTTATTATAATTGTTACAAAATTGACAAGTCAAAAGTGTTAGTGAGTCATACTCAATGTCGGTTAAATTGCTGATCTCTGGAGGAAGATGCTGGAGAGGGTGCCTTGGTGCTCCTGTGGTTCTCAGGGAGTTGCTCCAGTCCCCCTGTGTGTCAGGCATTAGGGCTTTTCTCCAGTCCACTGGAAGACTCATCCTCTTGGCAAGTGGTTTGCTCTGTAGCACCTCACAGGACTGAGGAACTTAATCCTAGGCCTGAAGCCTTGGAGTCTGTCCCTTTGGCAAGACCGAAATGGGAATATTGTTACCGGCTTGAATTTCCAATTCAAGAGAAAAAAGCATGTTTTGAATCTCAGCATGGGAAGCTGAGATTCAAATGCAGATCTGACTTGGCCTGTCTGACCACAGTGGAGGGAGCTGAGGTTCCAAGAACTGGGTGGAGGCCCTCATTTTATCTCCTTTTCTCTTTCACTTTTTTTTTTTTTTCAATTTAATCTCCTTCTCGCTCTCTCTCTCTCTTTTTTTTTTTCCAGACCTGCGTCAATATATAGAACTTATGGTTCCCTGGTGGCTCAGCAGCAAAAGAATCAATCAATGCAGGAGACCTGGGTTTCAATCCCTGGGTCAGGAAAATCCTCTGGAGGAGGGCATGGCAATACACTCCAGTATTCTTGCCTGGAGAATCCCTTGGACAGAGGAGCCTGGTGGTGTTACAGTCCATGGGGTCACAAAGAGCCAGTAAAGAACTGTCTGTGCAAGGATATCTCACGGACACCCTCTGCAAACCAGCCTGGGAGTCAGGCATGGTGTTGGCTTTGCAATAAGGATGGACTGACCTCTCACCTCTGTATAAAGCCTCCATCTTCCTCCTTGTCCCTGTCGTAAGCACCTCAGTCTCTGTGCTGTGCTGTCGTCTCTGTTTTGCAACTCCTCCTGGGGCTAACCTCCATCGGGACACATCATCCTGAGGCTTCCTGTGTCCAGGCTGTGTTTGGGTTGTACCGTCTCTCCTCAACTCACCCTCTTCTACTGGGTCATCTGGAGACACAGACTAAATTTAGCATAAGGCGTGTCCAGTATTTTTGCCCGGGGAATCCCATGGGCAAAGGAGCTGGGAGTGCTGCAGTCCACGGGGTCCGACACGACTGAGCAATTTAACACAACATGAGACAAGTATCCACTGAGCCTTGTTAGGGCTGGATCTTTTTTGTTTGTTTTTACTTATTTACTGTTTTATTTTTGGCTGGGTCTTGGGTGGCCTGCACAGGCTGCCTCTAGTTTCAACAAGTAGGGGCTATCCTCCGGTTGTGGTGATCAGGCTTCTGATAGCAGAGGCTTCTCTTCTCGTGGAGCACAGGTTTCCACGGTTGTGTTTCTCAGGCCCTAGAGTGTGAGTCTCAGTTGTTGTGGCTCAGCATGGCCTTAGTAGCCCCGAGGCATGTGGGATCTTCCCAGACAAGGGATGGAACCAGTGACCCCTGCATTACAAGGCAGACTGCTAACCACTGGACCAGCAGGGAAGCCTGCTTTGACATTCCTAATCTGGCACAGTAGACGTTTACAAGCCAGTCATTGCGTGGAGTGCCCCACAATTTACCTGGGATTTCCTTGTGAACCTGTGTGAGCTGCCCATCTTTGCTGGAAGGGTAGCACAGAAGTAACGCTCTGTTCTTTTCATTGCATTCGGTTGTAGACCAGAGTGTTTTGAGCGTTCCCATTGCTGCTGATGATTTGACTAAAGTGAAGTTAAAGTGAAAGTCCTTCAGTCATGTTTCACTCCTTGCATACAGTCCATGGAATTCTCCAGGCCAGAATACTGGAATGGGTAGCCTTTCCTTTCTCCAGGGGATCTTCCCAAACCCAGAGATTGAACCCAGGTCTCCTTCATTGCAGGCGGATTCTTTCCCAGCTGAGCCACCAGGGAAGCCCAAGAACACTGGAGTGGGTAGTCTATCCCTTCTCCAGCGGATCTTCTCGACCCAGCGATGGAAACGAGGTCTCCTGCTTTGGAGGTGTTTTCTTTACCAACTCAGCTAAGGTGGTCCTCAGTTTTAACACTTTAATTTTTAAAGAAGGTGCGCTCTTTCCTTAATGCTAGCTCAGTCGGCAGCCAGAATTAGAGTCTGTCATGACATCATGCTGTGAGAGTTGTGGAGATGAGAAACAGCAGTTCCTTCCTTTGACAAGGACCCTATTATCTAGAAGGCAGAATGAGTGCTTACTGGTTTGTCACCTACGCTTCACCTTTAATCCTGTCCATGTGGCTTATTAAAAGAAGCTGAACAGAAGTTGAATGTTTCTGATTTTATTTCACTGAAGGTTTGAACTTTTTTTTTTTTTTTTTCTGGAAAATTCATCAAACTGAGATGTTTTTGGATTAAGAACTTCCTAAGCGCTCCTTTAGGAAAATAAGAAATCATGATTTGGAAAGGGGGATTTGAAGAATTTTACTTCCCAGAAGACTATTTCCTATCCCATGTCTAGTTCCCTTGCATTTCTGTACAGAAGCTCAGAATACATAATATTTAATATAAAGAATATATTTTCTCATGTTTTAGACCTTATTTATCGAGAAAGGATAAATGATGAAAGTAAACCGTGGTTTCTCACTTTTAGCATGATGGTCATTTGGGCTATATAATTATGTTTTTTAATTTATTATTTTATTGGATTTTAGTTTACAATGTTCTGTTAGTTTCTGCCGTGCAACAGAGTGAATCAGCTATATGTACACACATATCCGCTCTCTTTTTTGGATTTCCTTCCCCTTGAGGTCACCCCAAGGCACTGAATAGAGGTCCCCGAGCTACACAGTGGGTTCTCATCAGTTACCTATTTTATGTCTGTGTGTCTGAGTCTGCAACCCCATGGACTGCAGCCCACAAGGCTCCTCGGTACATGGATTTCCCAGGCAGGAATATGAAGGCAATTGTCATTTCCTCCTCCAGGGGATCTTCCTGGACTGGGGCTCTATTTTACACATAGCATCAATAGTGTGTGTACGTCAGTCCCATCTCCCATTTCACCCTATTAGCAGCTCTCCCCACGATGGTATCCATATGTTTGTTCACTGCAATCTGTGTCTCTATTTCTTTGGCTGTGTGTCTGTAGTGAGTCCGGTCTGTGAATTACAGGCCATTTAGCCCCTGGACCCTGCCCACCAAATCCAGAGGTTCCTTCCAGTTTTGACAACCAGAAATATCTCCAAATACTGCAACTGTCCCTTTCTGGGTAACAGAAGCATGGACGGACAAATTTGTCTCTGCTTGAGAACTCCTGAAGCAGATCATAGAATTGTTGTGTAATTTTTAAACTTTGTTATATAGAAACTATGGGTGGAATTATAGACTTATAATTCAGATTTTTATTCAAGTAGAATTTTATTCAAGTAAAATTTCCATTATTAAGTGTAGGGAATTTTAAGTATAAGTTTAAAGAAGAAAGTAGACCAGATAAGGTTGAATTTTAAGTATTTGTAGAGATATATTTTTGCAATGTAATATCAATATATATTAACTATAATATCAATATATAAAATATTAAAATGAATATATATGTGAAACGAATCACTAGTTCAGGGTCGATGCATGTTATAGGATGCTCGGGGCTGGCATGCGGGGATGACCCAGAGGGAGGATAAAGGGAGGAAGGAGGTGGGAGGGGGGTTCAGGAGGGGGAACTTATGTAAACCCGGGGCAAATTCATATCAATGTATGGCAAAACCAACCAATATAATATTGTAAAATAATTTGCCTCCAATAAAAAATAAATTAACTACAAAAAAAATAAAATTAAATAAAATTAATGTGTGTTATCAACGTGGGCTCAGTTGCTCAGTTGTGTCTGACTCTCTGTGATCCCTTGAACTGTAGCCCATTAGGCTCCTCTCTCTATGGGATTCTTCAGGCAAGAATACTGGAGTGGGTTGACATGACCTCCTCCAGGGGATCTTCCTGATCCAGGGATTGAACTCATGTCTGCCTGCATTTTCCATATTGTAGGCAGATTCCCTACCCACTGAGTCACAGCAAGGTCTGC
Source organism: Moschus berezovskii (assembly GCF_049115385.1). Classification (NCBI taxonomy): domain Eukaryota; kingdom Metazoa; phylum Chordata; class Mammalia; order Artiodactyla; family Moschidae; genus Moschus; species Moschus berezovskii. The sequence goes on from NC_142489.1 coordinate 76,421,316, forward strand.
AGCATTAAAATTAATATATGTTAAAGTATCAACATATATTAAAACATTACAATTTTAAGTATTCCTGGAGATACGCTTTTGCCCCATAATATATATTAAAATAGGTGCTGTGGAGATGACATTTATTTTTTGCTAAATTATACCAGTTGTGGTTTCCCTGACGAGACTTTGATAGAATTTCTTGTCGCACAGAAGGATGAATTATCTGATACCGCGTTCACTGGACTGACTCTGTGCTGGTGGTGACCGTCGTGGAAGCACAGTGCCCATTCCTGATGAGAGAACTTCAGTGGGAATGTTTGTTCCCGGGGTGCTTCACCGTCAAATCGAGACCTGCTGTAATTGGTTTTCAGTGGTGCCTAGTTTTAGTTCTTTTTCCGTCCTTTTCTGTCAGATTGCCACTGGGAGGACTGAATTGCAAGGTACTGCACATAATTTGAACTGGGTGTGTATTCGCTACAAAAATCTTGGCAGATGAAATATTTTTTACTACCTTCACTGTGTGTGGTAGGAAGGAATGAACAAATACTACCCCATAGTATCTCCTAAGTCCTTGGATAGGTCAGGAATGAAGCTTGAGTAACCACAGGTGTTCAGAAAAGGAATGCAAAAATATTTCTGATGTGTTGTTCAACCATTATGCAACTATTTGATTTATTACAGCTATTGAAATACCTTCACAAATATTTTCTGGCACAGCAAGCATTTATTTTGGAAACATTTACTTGACTTCGAAGGTTGCTCTTACTCAATTGTTTGCTCAATAGAAGGGGGAAAAGTGGGAAATGCTTTTCAAGTTAGTTGTCACCTATAGGTCCTTTAGTCCCCACATGAAGAAATCTTTGGGGTTCAGTTCAGTCGCTCAGTCGTTTCCAACTCTCCACGACCCCATGAATCACAGCACGCCAGGCCTCCCTGTCCAAGACGAACTCCTGGAGTTCACTCAAACTCATGTCCACAGAGTCGGTGATGCCATCCAGCCATCTCATTCTCTGTCGTCCCCTTCTCCTCCCGCCCCCAACCTTTCCCAGCATCAGAGTCTGTTCCAGTGAGTCAACTCGTCGCATGAGGTGGCCAAAGTATTGCAGTTTCAGTTTTAGCATCAGTCCTTCCAATGAACACCCAGGATTGATCGCCCTTAGAATGGACTGGTTGGATCTCCTTGCGGTACAAGGGACTCTCAAGAGTCTTCTCCAGCACCACAGTTCAAAAGCATCAATTCTTCGGTGATCAGCATTCTTCACAGTCCAACTCTCACCTCCATACATGACAACGGGAAAAACCATAGCCTTGACTAGACGGACCTTGGTTGGCAAAGTAATGTCTCTGCTTTTTAATATACTATCAAGGTTGGTCATAACTTTCCTTCCAAGGAGTAAGCATCTTTTAATTTCATGGCTGCAATCAGCATCTGCAGTGATTTTGGAGCCCCAAAAAATAAAGTCTGACACTGTTTCCACTGTTTTTCCATCTATTTCCCATGAAGTGATGGGACCAGATGCCATGATCTTTGTTTTCTGAATTTTGAGCTTCAAGCCAACCTTTTCACTCTCCTCTTTCACTTTCAGTTCAGTTCAGTTCAGTCGCTCATTCGTGTGCGACTCTTCGCGACCCAATGAATCACAGCATGCCAGGCCTCCCTATCCATCACCAACTCCCGGAGTACACTCAAACTCATGTCCACAGAGTCAGTGATGCCATCCAGCCATCTCATTCTCTGTCGTCCCCTTCTCCTCCTGCCCCCAACCTTTCCCAGCATCAGAGTCTTTTCCAGTGAGTCAACTCTTCGCATGAGGTGGCCAAAGTATTGCAGTTTCACCTTTAGCATCAGTCCTTCCAATAAACACCCAGGATCGATCTCCCTTAGAATGGACTGGTTGGATCTCTTTGCGGTACAAGGGACTCTCAAGAGTCTTCTCCAGCAACACAGTTCAAAAGCATCGATTCTTCGGCGATCAGCCTTCTTCACAGTCCAACTCTCACATCCATACATGACCACGGGAAGAACCATTGCCTTGACTAGATGGACCTTGGTTGGCAAAGTAATGTCTCTGCTTTTTAATATACTATCAAGGTTGGTCATAACTTTCCTTCCAAGGAGCAAGCGTCTTTTAATTTCATGGCTGCAGTCAGCATCTGCAGTGATTTTGGAGCCCAAAAAAACAAAGTCTGACACGGTTTCCACTGTTTTTCCATCTATTTCCCATGAAGTGATGGGACCAGATGTCATGATCTTTGTTTTCTGAATTTTGAGCTTCAAGCCAACCTTTTCACTCTCCTCTTTCACTTTCATCAAGAGGCTTTTGAGTTCCTCTTCACTTTCTGCCATAAGGGTAGTGTCATCTGCATATCTGAGGTTATTGATATTTCTTTCAGCAAGAGGCTTTTGAGTTCCTCTTCACTTTCTGCCATAATTAGTGTTAAAATTTTTCAGGAATTAAAGAAATACATGAGGGAGTGAACAAAAGCCCATTTGATGGCTACAGGAAGATGACAACTTGGTAGAGACTTCAGAATTGAAACACACACACACACACACACACACACACAAGATCCCTGAAGATAAAAAAGGGAGAAAAAGCACATGTAGATATGACAGTGATGGAAATTAGCGACAGAAGGAGCTTCACGGGGACAACGAATTTCACTTTGTTCTAAGGTTCCTTATGTTCATGGTTCCTTCCTCGGGTATCAGAGGTCATCATGGAAATTGAGTAGGTAAAGAGTATGAGGCAGGCTTTGGGTGGATTGACTGTAACTTTCTGCAAGTGGATTTATGAATGAAGGAGAATACATGTGTCGATGAGAAAAAAAAGCACAACTGAGAGTTGTGAGTTAAGTTTTACTGGAGGCAAAATGAGTACTGTGGCCTGGTATACAGCCTGTCAGTTAGCTCTTAGGAGCTGCTCCCGAGAGGGCAGACAGAGGTCACTGTGTATCTTGGCAAAACGTGGTTTTGGTGAAGGGGGATTTATGCAATGAAGCACACACGTTTAGCAGAAGGTGGTGGCCGGTCACAGAGGGTTGCTGGTAGTCAAATGGAGCTGCTAACTCCATCAGTGATTTTAGGGCCTTTCTAGAGCTGAGACAATGTGAGAAACTGGGCACGTTAAGCCTTTTCCTTCGGACTTCCCTGGTGGCACAGTGGTTCAGACTCTGAACTTCCACAGCAGGGGATATGTGTTCTGTCCCTGGTTGGGAAACTAAAGTCCCATATGCCACATGGCCCAAGGAAATAAATCAATAAATATTAGAAATAAAGCTTCATTATAGAAACTAGGTAGCCACTGAAAAATCTGTTCACCGAGTGACAGTGGAGACGCAGACATAGAAAACAGACTTATGGACAAAGAGGTGGGTAAAGGAAAACTGTTAGTCACTCAGTTGTATCCGACTCTTTGCAACCCCGTGGACTGTAGCCCTCCAGGCTCCTCTGTCTGTGGGATTCTGCAGGCAAGAATCCTGGAGTAGGTTGCCACTTCCTAAAGAGGGAAAGGGTGAGATAAATAGAATAGAATGGATGCATATGCACTAAGGTATGTAAATAGAGAGCCAATGGGAATTTGCTCTCTGACTCAGGAACTCAAACTGGGGCTCTGTAATAATTCTAATTAGGATTCTAATTCTCTGTGAATCCTAATTCACTTCAGCAATGTCTGACTCTTTGCGACCGCATGGACTGTAGCCCTTCAGTCTCCTCTGTCCCTGGGATTCTCCAGTCAGGAATACTGGAGTGGGTTGCCCTTTCCTTCTCCACGAATTCTTTGCAATTATCTGTAATAATTCCCACCCTAGAGGAGTGGTAATAGGCGGGAGGTAGGAGGGAGATTCAAGAGGGAGTGGACATATGTACACCTCTGGTTAATTCATGTTGATGTATGACCAAAATCAAACCAATATTGTAAAGCAATCATCAATCAATGAAAAATAAATGCATTTTTAAAATATTAATAAAAACAAATACTTAACAGGACAAAAGTTAAAAAAAAAAGGAAAGAAAAGAAACTAAGTAGCCCAGCCCAGTCCCCAACATGTTGAAATAAAAAAAAAAAAAGCAATATTTTCCTGAAAATATCTAACTGTCTGCAGACCTGGTCTGCCCGTCTCTCCAAAGCACAGATGGCTCAATTCCTCACCTCCACCCTGAACTCCTTTCAGGGGAGCCTGGAGGGTCAGTGACTGCACTGGTCAAGGACCTCATCCTAAAAGAAGCAGACAACAAGGGCAATTTTCAGTTGGCAGTCCTAAAAACAAGCACAATCAGTTTGTTTGTTTGTTTTTAACCTGGGTCTCCTGCATTGCAGGCAGACCCTTTACCATCTGAGCTACCAGGGAAGCTAGAATTTATTTATTTGGCTGTGCGACGTCTTTGCTGTAACGTGCAGGGTATTTAGTTGCAACACATGGGGACTAGTTCCCTGACCAGGGATCAAACCCAGGCCACCTACATTGGGAGCTAGGGGTGGTAGCCACTAGACTGCCAGGGAGGTCCCCCACATCAGTTTGACCATGGGATCCCATGGGATGTCTTGAGTAAAGGAAAAGAAATGGTGATTCAGCTGATTCTATCAGTGTTGGTGAGCTGAGGTGAGCCAACTCACCTCAGAAAAGACCCTGATGCTGGGAAAGATTGAAGGCAGGAGGAGAAGGGGATGACAGAGAATGAGATCGTTGGATGGCATCACCGACTCGATGGACATGAGTTTGAGCAAACTCTGGGAGTTGGTGAAGGACACGGAAGCCTGGTGTACTAAAGTCCACGCGGTCGCAGGGAGTTGGGACACTACTGAGCCACTGAATAATAGTGACCAGCTCATGCTGGAAAGGACTCTTATTTCTTTGATCCCGAGGAGGGAAAATCCTTTGATGGGTAATAACCAAATAGCACCTCATAAACAACAATGGGCATTATCCTTTTATGTCTACTTGTGCATTTCTGGGAACTTTGTGCATGGGAAGTACTCAATAAACGTACACCGAAATGAACTGATTTACGTTGAAATTGCTGTCTCTAAAGCTAACGGTAGAGCGACAGTTTGGGCTATGAGAGCCCCAGGCGGCATCTGTCATCATGCAGATAAGCATTCCTAATAAAGTTAAAACGGTGGAGGCATTTTCCTTCATTCCAAGGCTTTTGTGAGGACTAATTTGAGGGTCCGGAGAAGCTGAGAAGTCTTGTCAACACCACATCAGTGGAGACACACATGAGTTCCTCCGCCCTGAAATGTTATCTGTGGTCATGACCACCCCTTAATAGGAGCTTTTGAAACCCAGGCTTCAAGCTACCCAGTACAGCATCGATACCATCAGAGCTTATTATCGAATTTTCATCCCCCCAGAACTGACACCCCCAGGTCAGCCATAACAGCAGCAGCCTGTTTTTTGGATGAATGAGAACATGTTCATTCGTTGGAGGTGCTGAGTGCCTTCTGTAAGGAGAACATGAAATTCCAATGCTTTCAAATGCATTTAACTTCTCTCAGATCACTTCATGGGAAATGGAGAAACAGTGGAAACAGTAACAGACTTTATTTTTTGGGGGGGCTCCAAAATCACTACGGATGCTGATTGCAGCCATGAAATTAAAAGACGCTTACTCCTTGGAAGGAAAGTTATGACCAAGCTAGATAGCATATTAAAAAGCAGAGACATTACTTTGCCAACCAAGGTCCGTCTAGTCAAGGCTACGGTTTTTCCAGTGGTCATGTATGTTGTGAGAGTTGGACTGTGAAGAAAGCTGATCGCCGAAGAATTGATGCTTTTGAACTGTGGTGTTGGAGAAGACTCTTGAGAGTCCCTTGGACTTCAAGGAGATCCAACCAGTCCATTCTAGAGATCAATCCTGTGTGTTCATTGGAAGGATTGATGCTAAAGCTGAAACTGCAATACTTTGGCCACCTCATGCGACGAGTTGACTTACTGGAAAAGACTCTGATGCTAGGAAAGTTTGGGGGCAGGAGGAGAAGGGGACGACAGAGAATGAGATGGCTGAATGGCATCACCGACTCGAGGGACATGAGTTTGATTGAACTCCGGGAGTTGGTGATGGACAGGGAGGCCTGGCGTGCTGTGATTCATGGGGTCGCTCAGAATCAGACATGACTGAGCGACTGAACTGAACTGAACTGAACCGAACCTCCATTGGCATTCACCGAGTAGGGAAAGGTGTTTCAGAGACAACAGGGCAGCTGACAACTTGTGCAGGAGCGGTTCAGTAAAGAGTGTGGATGCTGAGGGGTCTGCTTACTAAGGAAAGAGTAGAGCGAGGCGAGGCTTAGATGTGGCTGAATTACACCTCCCGCTTCTGCCCAGCAGTCACTCTCCTCTCCTATGGGTCTTGCAGCTTCTTACCCAGGAAGATGAACTTCAAATGTGCAGGCTTCCAAAAGCCGCTTAATGTAAGTGGTTCCTCCGCACCACCAGTGAATTTCCTCTGAACTTTTCTCCACCACATCTTGACCCCCTAGCCCCCAAACTGCCTGCTTTGTTTGCACCCATGTTGAGTCTTCAGATGTCGAATTTTTGCAGGCCCGTTACTCTATTCTCAATCCAGTTTTCCCCTGAGGTTCTTACTGCTGCTGCTGCTGCTGCTAAGTCACTTCAGTAGTGTCTGACTCTGTGCGACCCCATAGACAGAAGCCCACCAGGCTCCCCCGTCCCTGAGATTCTCCTGGCAAGAACACTGAAGTGGGTTGCCATTTCCTTCTCCAATGTGTGAAAGTGAAAAGTGAAGTTGCTCAGTCGTGTCCGACCCTTAGTGACCCCACAGACTGCAGCCTCCCAGGCTCCTCCATCCATGGGATTTTCTAGGCAAGAGTACTGGAGTGGCTTGCCAATTTGGGTTCAACTCCCCGTGGTTCTCTGTGACCTGAAACTGTATTTATTTCTACTGAAACATCTGAGATCTGATCTGTTTCAAGGGAGCAATGTTTCCAAGGAACAGACTGTGACTTTCGATATACAGATGCTGATATGTAAGTGCAAGAATAGTAGTATATAAGAAAAAGGAATTTTATTAGTAGTGATGAGTTAAAAATCTATTATTTCATGCAAATGTAAGGTAGAAAGCAAGTGGCGGGGGTGGTTTCGTCATTCAGTCATGTCCGACTATTGTGACCCCATGGACTGTAACCCGCCAGGTTCCTCTGTTCATGGGACTCTCCAGGCAAGAATACTGGAGTGAGTTGCCATTTAAACATAATACATCAGGTTGCATCAAGGAAAAAGAGCTGAGGTTGCCTGAAAATGGGAAAAACTAATATATTTTTTAAAAAATTCTACTTACTGAGAGATATGTAAATGAATTTGCTTGTTGTTTTAAAACTTGATCGCAGATAAGCCCCACTTTAGAGAAACTTATTGGTCAGAATCTCACTCACTGTCACAGTTAGGAGTGATCCTAAAATTATATGGCCCCACGTGGTTCCCTTTTTATTTTTTTTAATTTTTTTTTAAATTAAAAAACCACTTTAAAGTCATCATTGGTTTAAATTTGTAAACAAAGCAGTAGGAATGGGCTTCAAGCAGCAGTTATCGGAACACCATGAAGATGAAAGGGAACACGTGCACACCTTTGTTTTGAGATGGTAACTTAACCTTTTGATTCTGACTTGGCCAAGATCAGTAAAGAGTTACGAGGCCTCCTAGGTGGCCCAGTGGCTAAGATGCTGTGCTCCTAATGCAGGACACCCAGGTTTGATCCCTGCTCAGGGAACTAGACCCCACGGGCCCCAGCTAGGACCCTGCATTTCGTAACTGAAGCTCCCAGAGCCTGCCACCAGGATCACAGGTCCTGCCTGCTGCAACTAAGACCCAGTGCACCCAAAT